>NW_005054476.1:880161-896895 GCF_000277835.1 Geospiza fortis | reverse complement strand
TGGCGGGGATACAAGGTAGGAGGAAGCGGCCCAACAGTCGCAGTTACTGCTCCGGAATGTCTTCTTTTACTACTTTGGTGCCGCGATTTTTTTATTTTTTAAACACGTATGAGTTAGTTTTTAGGTTCAGAACACATAATTAATGGGTAAGTTGTAATACGTGAATTGGAAAAAAATTAAAAGAGCAGGAGTGGCCTGTCAGAAGTGAAACTCATTATCATTGCACCTAAAAACGTTTTGATTCTTATGGAGTTTTAAATTCTTTGTAGGAAAAATAGCTTTTATTTTACTGTTTTCATACTTGATGGTGTGCTTATGTGTGTTTAACGATCTTTATCACAACTGTTTCAGACACCTGTTCAGATAAAGGAATTCGGTGCAGTAAATAAAATTGACTTCTCCCCGGTCCCACCATATAACTATGCTGTCACAGCATCCTCGAGGGTAAGTGGCCTTTCTGAGGCTTTTATGCTGTTCTTCTTCAGCTGGCATGACGCCAGGAGATGTAATTCCCTCTTGTTCTGGCAGATCCACATCTACGGCCAGTACTCCCAGGAGCCCATCAAGACGTTCTCTCGCTTCCGGGACGCAGCGTACTGTGCCACCTACAGGGACGACGGGCGCCTGCTGGCCGCCGGCAGCGAGGACGGCAGCATCTGCCTCTTCGACGTCAGCGGCAAAGCACCGCTCAGGCAGTTCGAGGGTCATACCAAGTAAGGCAGGACTGGTTTGTTTTGTTTGCATTCTGAAGCTTCTGTGCTGCGTTTGCACACCTCAGGCTCATCACACACCGGGTGGTTTCTTAAAGATCGCCTTGTTCCACCCCTCCCACCACAGGGCAGGAACGCCTGCTGCTAGCCCAGGTTGCTCAGAGCCCCATCCAGCCTAGCCTTGAACGCTGCCAGGGAAGGGGCATCCCCATCTTCTCTGGGCAACCCATTCGAGTGCCTCGCCAATATTCAGTATTTACATTAAATTATAGTTGTATGTCTACTTCATGTGCTGCTGAAAGTCTGAGTAGAACTGAGTTACATCGCTTTCAACTGTTTCATGGAGATCTTACTGAAAAGTAGATTTAAATGAAATTTAAAATGGGAGTGAGTTTTTAAAACAGTCTAAATATGAATCAAGTATGTAGAAAAGTAAATACATTTTCTCTTGCACACAGGTGTCTCTTAATATATTGTGTAGATACTGTCTTGTGAGTATGTTGCATTGATAAGCGCATCTTACTTGATGCTGGTAGGAAAAGAGTTCTAAAATATGTCTAAACAAAAACAATGAAGAAAAACTCCAGGAAAAGCAGGAATTGCTTAAAAAACTCCAAAAACAAAACTAAAAAAGTGCATAATGGTAGCATGGGGTGAGGAAGAAATTAAGAGTTCTGATGTATCAGTGAGGAGAAGACAGGCTTCAACAGACTTCTATGCTGTGAAAAATCGATGTGTGTTTTATCTACGTAGAACAAGAAGAATCCCCCTTTCAGTGGGAAATACCCAGACTGACCTTGAGAGTGTTTCTGTTTGCAAATTGTGTGTTCCAATGGCTAGGAACTTCATACCTGTGCTCACCTGCATTTGCATACCTGTGTGTTCTGCCAACACCCGTTGGGATATTACAGTGATAACAATGACTTCAGTAATGATTTTAAAGGGCAAGAAGATTGTTCGAAGCTGCCATACCTGAAATTTGCTGTTATAAAGTGAGGTTTTGTAAGTTCTGATATTAAACACTGCACGTCTAGGTTAGAGTACTTTAATAAACTCTTCATACAAACTAACTCTTCTTGAAACATGAATATATTTTAACTGTGGGTGTTGTGGACTTTGTTTTCTAGGCCAGTTCATCTAGTGGGATTCCTGTCTGATAAATACCGAATATTTTCCGGTGGTGATGATTATTCATCAAAATTGTGGGATATTCCAAGTGCCACAGAAATCATCTCTTACAGTGAACATACTGACTATGTGAGATGTGGCTGTGCAAGTAAAGTGAATGCAGATGTCTTCATAACAGGTTTGATTTTGTTTTTTATTTATACTTCTTTTGGATTGAATTGAAGAAAAATGTTGAAAGATAGTTTTTGATACAGTAGGGTCATATTTATTGTATTTCAGTCATGAAGGATCAGTCTGCCTGTGCAATACCTACTTTATTGTTTCCTTTTTTTGCTTGCTTTTTAAGCTTGACACTGTTGTTCTATAGGAAACTGCAGGAACTGAGTTTTAATATCTTTATGGTTTAGTCTATTAGGGTTAACAGAACTTGTGAAAGAAACTACTGTGAATGTATCCTTTGGCAGGGAGTGACTGAAATGTTGTGCCAAGTTTCTGGAGCAGGACTCTAGTGTGTACAGCCCATAACTGGCACACTCAAAAATGTGAGGTCATGTGGAGTTACTTGGAACTACCTGCATTCGGTTTTCCTAGCAATAGCTTTGTATCAGTCTGTGGAAAACTGTGAAAAAAAACTAGTATTCCTTTTTTCATGAGGCATAAGAAGCTAGGTTTCATCAGGTTGCTTGATATTTATTATTATATATACACTTCATTCATGGAAGTGAAATGAAATGAAAACAAATTACTTTTACAGGCTGACATGTAGCTAGGACTAGAATTAAAAAATTTGTTGCCCCAAGGCTGTAGCCTAACCAAGGTAAGTCACAAGGTGTTTTTACATGTATAATTTAAAACTACTGCTATTAGGCAGCAACTCCTTTAGATGATAGGACACAGCTGTTTTAGTTCTTGAACTAGTTGAAATTATGAAACTGATTTATGCTGATGTTTGCAGGTTCCTATGATCACACTGTGAAACTGTTTGATGCACGAACAAAGAGTAGTGTCATGACGATAGAACACGGCCATCCTGTGGAGAGTGTGCTTCTCTTTCCATCTGGTGGACTTCTGGTATCTGCAGGTAATTCTATAAGAGCAAATAAATATCTTTTCTGTGGTCCTCATTTGATGAATACTTGCTTTTTGTGTGCTGTTTTAGTTTGATAAAGAAGTGGTAAGTGATGTAATAATTGGATTTCTCAAATATCTTCTGTAGGAATCTGCGTTTATGTGGCGGGTGCAAGTAGGGGTCTTTCCTTTTTGTCTTTGTTTTAATATTCTTGTAGTTTCCACTTCCCCCCTGCCCCCAAAATAATTTGTAATAACAGAATGCAGACTCTAATTGGCCCACTTCTTAAGTGAAGGAATTAACATACTTAGCTGTTGAAAGGATGGGACTGTCTTTCTCATCATGTTGACAAGCTTTTTTAGTTTCTTGTTGCTATTCCATCAGAGGTACCATAACCCCATAGTTTAAAGATTTTTTTTTTTATTTGGTAATGAGTATGATTGAGAATGGTTGAATCATTCAGGTCCATTCAGAATGGACTAAAAAAAGAGCAGGCTTGTGCCAGAAGATAGAATGGAAGAGGATGGTGAGTAGGTACAGAAAAATGTTAAGAGGTAAAGGTACTTGTGAAGGAAATACTGCATCACTCTGTGAAAACTTCTTCAGAGAAGCATAAATATGTACATATGTATGTTTTGTGTGCTTCCTCTTCACAGGAGGTCGATATGTCAAAGTGTGGGATGTACTAAAAGGTGGACAGTTATTAGTTTCACTTAAAAATCACCATAAGACTGTGACTTGTTTGTGCCTGAACAGCTCTGGACAAAGGTTATTATCAGGATCCCTGGACAGGTTGGTATATTTTGTGGCTTCATTATGGTTGCATTCTTTAGGACTTTTTTTCTTTGAAAGGTATTATTTCACATCACTGTTAACCTGTGTTGGGCTTTATTTGAGAGTATGTTTTGGGGCCGAGGTACCTACTGTGAAGCTGTCCCTGCTTTTGCAGGGGCCTTGATCTAAAGGGCCTTTTAAAGGTTCCTTCCAATTCAAACTGTTCTATGATTCTAAGATAGAATTTAACCTTTTCCTCTTACTAATCTGAATATCAATAAGGATTGTGTGTGCCATTTGGGAATGCATATGGGGAACTTCTGAATAAGGGTTCAGTTTTTTAAATGTCTAAACTGACCTTTCCAGTCTTTGGAAGTTAACTATTTTTAAGTTTAATACAGTTTAAATATGAAAGTGTACTTTCACTTTTTAAAAGCCTGGGTTTTGTGTCTCTGCTTTTGCTTTTTGTACCCAAGAGTGCTTGTGAATGTGACCTCTTTGCTTTTTTTGTTTGGTTTCAGTTGATGAGTACTGATAGTTGGTGTCTTGTGTCCGAGACCTTAGACATTAGAAATTCAAAGTGATGTGAAATTACACTGGATGTGTTTTCCTCCTCTCTCCTGTATTTCCTAGGCTACCTCAGGCTTTACAATTACATAACACTAGCTTTTGTCCTTCTAAGATAATATTTTCTATTCTGTTTTGTTAAATATTTCATGCTTCCAACCAAATCCTTAAGGGGCAGCTGGATACAAGATTATTTACAGATTTACTCCCAGATATGCTAGTAGATCTTGTATTTAAAATTTAAGAACAGATTTGAAGAGATGCTGTCTTAGTGTTTTCCTAATATGCATTTCTGAATTCAAACAATCACTATGCCCGCCTTCAATTTCTTCTTCTGTTCTTGCCCCATTTTCACCTTTTTTGAGGTAAGAACACTCCTGACTTGACTTGTGGACACCTTTTAACAGAACATTACTGTTGCAGGAGTAATACCTAAGAAGCTCAGTGGTAGTCTGAGGAATGCATTGTATTAATTCTCAGTTTCCTTGAATGATCTGTAGAAGATGAGAGTGATGAAGTTCTGTAAAGTGACTACAGTAAATCTCTACTAACAGCTTTTTTATCTTCGCTCTTCCATGTAGGCATGTGAAGATTTACAGTACTACATCCTACAAAGTGGTCCACAGCTTCAACTATGCAACATCAATCCTCAGTCTTGCGTTGTCGGTAAGCACATTAGAAGTCTTCCTAGACTAGAAGTGAATTCCTGATACCTTTTAAGTCACTGAAGTAAATAATTGTTGCTTTCACGGCTACTGGGTGTTCCAGAAGAATGCTGTACATGCAAAGTAGGGTTGAATATGTTTCTCCTGAGTAACAAACACAAAGAGTTTTTAAGCATAATAGATTCAAATACCACGTTACCTGACTAGATCAGTGCAATGTCTTGTGTTTATTAATGACACTGTACTTCATAGGGAAAATACTCACTTTAGAAGGGAGGTCCTTTGACTTTAAGACGATTGTGCTCACCTTTTGCCTTTCAGGAATGCTGTGAGTCCTTTCACATGGCAGCAATAAAGAGAAGTAGGTTAATTTGTTGAGGAATTCAGAATAGGATGTAAACTTGCTTTAAAAGTTGGTGTCAGGTTGGTCTGAGGAAGAAAGAAGAAGGTTGTGAGCAGAAACAAATTTGTTTGTCAAGGCATGTCTTGGAAGCAGACAGCAGAGACTCTTACTTCTCAGAAGCACTTGATTTCCAGTGGATAAGTTATGTGCTGGCCAGAAATTTGGAGGCTAGCACTAGTTTTTAAGCAATACTGTTGTCATGTAGTACCCATTATGTAGCTTCTGAGGGACATGTGAATGGGCCTGTGGGGGATCTTTACTACCTTTGCTACTTTACTATTGTCCTGCTCTGTTGGAATGTAGGGGAAGGTATGTGTGGGGAGTGTCTTCATTTCCTACTGTATTACTTAGGGAGCTGAGCTAAAATAAACTAGGATTTTTTTCTTTTGAAGTGAAGAATCCATAGTCTTTTAAGACCCTGTGGCATCTTCAAAATATGCAATACCTGTAGTTTAGCATCTCTAGACCATGTATAATACATCTTTTGAAGCATAATCTTGTGTTCTGTTGACTAAGCTGTTTGAATTTTAAATGGTCATATGAGAACATTGTAATGCCTTTACTGAGTCAAATCAGAGGTTGGTCTAGTTCCAAATGCTGCTTCCAGCTGTAGCCAGCCATAAGGAAGTGCATATAGAAAACTAAATGCAGGGCAAGTGTGTTTATATTCTCACAAATTCCATTTTCATGATGAGAAATGAATTCATCAAAGTGTAGTTTCAGTGTAATTCAATTAATTACTATTGCATAAGCCTGTTCAGTCTCTCCTTTAGCTTGATTAAACTTGAAACCTTGCCTAGATTCCTTGATAAGGAGTTCCACATTTCTGATACTTGTGTGAAGGATTGCTCCCTATTGTTCCACTTGAATCTTCATAACCTTCAATTGATGCCCTTAAATGAGCCATTCATCAGCTGATCTCCATCTATTCCTGTCATAATTCTGTAGGCTTTTATTATATCATATAATCGTAGAATGGCTTGGGTTGGAAGGGATATTAAAAGGTCATCTAGATTCAGCCCCCCTGCCCTGGGCAAGGACACTGCTAGACCAGGTTGCTCAAAGCCCCATCCAGTCTGGCCTTGAACACTTCAAGGGATGGGGCATCCACAATTTTTCTGGGTGAAATTTATACCTGCTTAGTTATATAAGTGAAATTACATATACCAATGACTGGTGTTTTGAACAACTTTCAGTTATTTCTCAAAATCCTGCTGTTCCATGATAGCTTTGCTTTCTCATAGGTTCTGTTCATGCCTGCTGTATGGTACCTAATAGCCAAAGGTAGTTGTATGCTGTTGGAAAAAACAAAACCTTATAGTCACAGAAGGGTGTTAATGCATAATTGAGCTTGATTCACTACTTAGTCTATAATGTTGCTTATGAGCATAGCCTGGGAGCTGTCCCTGCCTTGAACAAAGTATTCAATCATGGAACCTCAAAGAGGTGCATTCTACATTAAGTCATCTATGATACTGTGATTGGAACCTTGTAATGAAACATAAACCTATAAAAATGTGTATGATAGAGCACATATATGCATGATAGAGCACAGATAAACACTGGGTCCTAACTCTGTGATTTCTTTGTGCTAGCCTGAAGATGAAACCATAGTTGTAGGCATGACCAATGGGGTGCTAAATGTTAAACACAGAAAACCAGAAGAAAAGAATGAAAATTCTCAAAAGAAGAGACAACCAGCATATAGAACGTATGTGAAAGGAAGAAGTTACATGCCAAAGCAGGTATGATGTGGTAAGAAAATACGTGCTGAAACATTTTTGAAAAATTGGTTTATTTGAATGTGCTAAATTGGAGAAAGGGAAGGGAGGGAATATATGAAATTATTCATGGTGATGTATCTAATCCATTATTTGAGTGTGTGTGTATTTGTCTTACTGTGAACTAATTTTTTAATTCTAGGAAGATTTCTGTGTCAGTAAACCTGTAAAACGTGTTTTGAGAAAATACGATAAGCTGCTGAGGAGCTTTCAGTCTTCCAAGGCTCTTGATGCGGTACTGGAGGTGCGGCATTGGTTTTTCTACTTGTCAGAGTTTTGTGCTGTCCACTGATGTTTATTTTCCCTGTATGTCATACTAGTTTTATTTTAGCGTATAACTAGAAAGGAGTCTAAGTTGGGTTCTGTTTTGGTTTTGCTGACACCAGTGTTGTGTGTAAAGATGTTGCTTTGGTACTAAACTCTTCTTATATATGTGTCCAGCCACCCATCATGCTTCATACCCCTGAAGTCACGGTTGCAGTCATGCAGGAACTGCATCGCAGAGGAACACTGAGAAGTGCACTTGCAGGCCGAGATGAGAAGCAAGTTAATCTCCTGCTTACCTTTGTGGCAAGGTATTATTTTAACATGAGCTCCCTCTGACTATTTTGACACTTCTGTTTCCTAATAACTTGCCACAGTTTCAACAGATTACTGGTAGAACACTGGTACTCCTGAAATTTCACATGCCTTTTCCATTGTGATACCAAGGTTTTGGGATAGGTTTGGAACAGTTTGCCTGTTAGCACAGAATGGTTTTGCTGATGAGCTATTCTACTTCTTTGCCAGACACTCTACCCTTAGTCTGTTATTTTCTGTCTCCATGATGAAAATTTGTGTTTTTATGTACTTAAGGCTTTTTGACACTCCTCCAGCCCCCGCTGGCTTCCTGAAAGGAAGAGGGTAAATACCACATATGTGGGTTTTTTTGACTTGCATCTCTGACTGCTGTTCCGTGATGTCTCTTCATCAAGAAAAATTTGTCTCTGTGCCTGTGTGAGAAAGCTGCTTGTTGGTGGTGGAGTACAGTTGACAAAACTAGTAAAATAGGAATGTCTTCTAATTTTGCAGGCGTGTGATTGAGCCTAGATTTACTCCTGTGCTGGTTATTGTTGCTGATATGATCACTGGTAAGACAATACAAAAAAGATTCTCAAAGCCATATAGCTAGCTTGCAAATAAGATTGAAAGTGCTACATTTTTAAGAAACCAAACCTTCATGGCTCTGTTTATATCTGTGGGCTGAGTGTCAAGAGAATGATCCAAAAAAGAGATATTTCCAGATAACTTTGACCATAGTCAGGATTTGATTTGCACAGGCTGCAGGGAAGCTCCTTGTGGTCTCTAAGTACCTTTGAGACTTCATGTTTCTGGGTTTACATAGTACAAATAGCTTCCTCTTATTTAGTGATGTAAAAATAGTATTTGAGGTCATAAAAGCTTCTGTTTCTGTGATTTTGGCATACTGCTGCTGTAAGTACATACAGCTTATGCTTTCAGAACAGACAACATTAAAGTTGTCTTATTTTTTAGAATGTTGGACTTCTGCTAGAATCCTTAAATGTATCTCTAACTAGCTAATATAATTTTTGCCTTTTTATACATCTATGGATTCCTAACTGATATTTTTCTTTATAGACATTTATCAGCCTGTGGTTGGGCAGTCAGCAATAGTTGATAAACAGTTCTTGAAACTCCAGCAAGCTATTGGAAAAGAAATTGACTATCAAGAAGAGCTACTAGAAGTTTTGGGAATGATGGATACACTGTTTGCTACTTTTACTAAGAAAAGAGATACGTGTCTAGAAGAGAACAAAAGTAATGGTGTCACGGAGATCATTGAAACAAATAGGAATTACTGACACCCATCTCAACAAATTGTCACAATTGTGAACTTGAAAGACATGACCTGTTCTGGTAATTTCTTATAATAGTGACTTTCAAAATAAGCCTATGTTGAAGTTCTGTCTTTTAAACTGTGTTGCTGAATAGGCTTGATTACTGAAGATAGAGAAAGAGGACATTTTCAAAATTGCCCATGCAATATTTTTCAAACAGTTTAGTTTTAAAGTTTTGTTTCAGAGTTACATAACTTCTTACATTTACATGGGGATTTACATGGCCTCGTTTTTGGTAGCAGCAGGGCTGCATGGGTGGCTTCTGTGAGAAGCTGCCAGAAGCTTCCCTCATGTTTGGCAGAACCAATCCCTGGTTGCTCCAAAGATGGACATGCTGCAGGCCAAAGCTGGGTCAACTAGAAATGGGGATAACAAAGTTATTGTGCAGTTGTAATTGTGGCCAGAGAAGAGCAGAGTGGGAACATGTGAGAAGAACAACCCTGTGGACACCGAGGTCAGTGAAGAAGGAGGGGCAGGAGATGTTCCCGATGCTGAGATTCCCCTCCAGCCCATGGTGACACAGCCCTGCCCCTGCAGCCCATGGAGATCCATGGGGAATGCAGAGATCCACCTGCAGCCCATGGAGGAGCCTGTGCTGGAGCAGGTGGATGCCTGGAGGAGGCTGTGACCCCGTGGGAGACCCATGGAGAGAGGGGCCCTGCTCCCAGGCTGGAGCAGCCTGCCCTTGGAGGACTGCAGCCGTGGAAGCGTGACCACAGCAGTGTGGGGAGGACTGTTGCCTGTGGGATGACCCACACTGGAGGAGTTCATGGAGATCTGTCTCCATGGGAGGGGAGCCCACAGTGCAGGAGGGGAAGGACTTCTCCCTGAGCAGTGGGAGAAGCCTCAGGTCATGGACTGACCATAACCCCCATTCCCTGTCTTCCTGTGCCACTGGGGGAGGAGGTAGAGCTGGGAAGGAGGGAGGGGGTGAGGGGAAGATGTTTTTAAGGGTTTATTTTACTTCTCATTGTCCTGCTCTAATTTTGTTTAGTAATAATTAATATATCTTAGTTGAGCCTGTTTTGCCCGTCATGGTATTCGATGAGTGATCTCTCCCACTCCTTATTTCAACCCATGCATCCTTTGTTATATTTTCTCTGCCCGGTCCAGCTGCAGAGGATTGAGTGAGGGGCTTTGGTGGCTGCCTGGTGTGTGGCCAGCACCAGCCCACTACAGTTGTGTGTCCAGTACTGTCAGCAGTCAACAATTTTCAGTTTTTATTTACCAGAAAATAATTGGTTGTGTAATTTTAATGTGTCACTGTCTTTATTTAAGGTTAATATCCGATCTCACATCCTTGAAAATACAAAGAAAACAGCATACACATTTGATAACACTTCACTACATTGTTTTTTCTCTCCCTGCTTCATCTCCATTTAAGAGTTTCACGAATTCACAGCACACAGCAGAATGATTCAAGAAGTGCATGCTTAGGTATATTGAAAAAGTTTAGTTTACTTTTTTAATGATGCGTATGTATTTATGAGTTACAGTTTTTCTAGAAAATAGGTAATACTTCTAAATGGGAATTAATTTGAATTAAATTAATGTAATGAGTAAAGTACCAATGAGAAAATATCAAGTTAAATATCAAAACTCAATTTTGTGTAATTCTGCCACTTTCAATGTGCAGTAGATGGAATTTGAGTCTATTGTTTGAATGCTAGGGTAATGGTTTATTTTAACTTCAGGCGGGGCTGGATCAGTATGAATGCAATGGAAAGAGGTGTGCCAAAGGCTGTTGAGTACATGTAGTATGACATTAGGGTAGAACTTTGTTCTTAACCTGTTCTATGGCTTGAATTCTCCTATAGGCCTGGAATTTGGTATGTAATAGGAATTTCTTGCAAAATTAATTTGCTCATGTAAGACATTGAAAGGCAGATATAAGTGGTAGAAATAGCTAGAAAAATTTTGCAAGTTCTACCTAAAATCTTAACAATTGTGACTGAAAAACATGGAATGCTGTTAGGTCTGCCCTTAAATTGGGATGTGAACAATGTATGTTCCTGACTACTATTGTTACTGGTTTTGAATAGTTAGAATGATAACAGGTAATGATGAGGAGCAAACTTCAAACTTCTAGTTTGCTTACTTAGCTAATATTTATTTTTTATTTTGTTTGTGTTAATAGACCTGGAACTTCTTCTGTCTTTTAGGAAATCAGTGTACTTCTTTTAATTGTGTGACTTAATCAGGCAATAGCACTTAGATTTCACACAGAATTAATTTTCGGAGTGGAGATGCAGGGGATGCTTATCTTGGAGCCTCCTTATTCTGTGAACTAGTACTGCTTGGAGTTGAAGGAGCACATTTCTCTTGGCAGCTTAGTTTTTTTTCTATGGCTTGAAAGCCACTAACCTTGACATAAAACATACTCTTAGTTCTTACTGACAGTATTCATGTCTATCGTATGTATCCATTTCAGTGCTTTAAGGTTTGATGTGTGGCTAGAAGAAGCATAGGAAAATGTTAGATTAAAATAGAGATTAGTTGGATCTAAAGTAGAGAGAGATGGATTTGATGGTTGGACTCTTAAGTGGATGAGAATTTGGTTGGTTGTTTGCATCCAGAGGGTAATGCTCAAGGGCTCAATGTCCAGTTGGAGATCAGAGATATGTCAGCAATGTCCCTTAGGAATCCATATTGGAACCAGTACAATTCAGTGTCTTCATCAGTCGCATGGACAGTGGGATCCTCGGCAGGTTTGCAGATGACACCAAGTCAAGTGATGCAGCTGACACACATGAAAGGTGGGATGCTGTTCAGAGGGACCTGGACAGACTTGAAGAGGGGCCCATGTGAACCTTATGAGGTTCAATAAGACCAAGTGCAAGGTGCTGCACGTGGGTCAGAGCAGCCCTGGTACCAGCACAGGCTGGGGATGAACAGACCCCAGGAGCCCTGCCCAGAAGGGCTTGGGGGTGCTGGTGGCTGAGAGGCTGCCCATGAGCCAGCCATGGGCACTCCCAGCCCAGAGAGCCACACGTGTCCTGGGCTGCATCCAGAGCAGTGTGGGCAGCAGGGCCAGGGAGGGGATTCTGCCCCTCTGCTCTGCTCTGCTGAGATCCCACCTGCAGTGCTGCATCAGCTCTGGGCTCCCAGCACAGGAAGGACATGGAGATGTTGGAGTAGTCCAGAGGGGGGCCATGAAGATGATCAGGAAACTGTAGCACCTCACCTATGACGACAGGCTGAGAGAACTGGGTTACTCAGCCTGGGGAAGAGACAGCTCCAGGGGGACATTATCGTGGCTTTTTTTGGCACTTTGAGGGAGCTGATAAGAAAGATGAGGACAGAATTTTTAAGTAGGCCCTGTTGTGATAGGACAAGGGGTAATGGTTAAAATGTAAAGGGTAGATGTAGACTAGACATATGGAAGTTTTTTACAATGGGGTTGGTGAAATGTTGGAACAGGCTGCCCAGAACTGGTAATTGCTCCATGCTTGTAAGCATTCAATGTCAGGCTGGATGAGGCTTTGAGCAACCTGATCTAGTTGAAGGAGTGCTCTGCTTATTGCAAGGTATTTGACAAGATCTTAAAAGGTCCCTTCCAACCCAATTTGTTCTATATATCTGTATGTCATGGCAATTTGATGCATTACAATGTTTGCTATTCATGTTTTCTTTCAAGTGAGTTTGCCAAGGTAGATGTGGAGACAAATGTGAGATATTCTCTACACAAATCAAAATGGAATGAAAATATGATAACATAAATGCCATTTAAGATCTTGATGTCTAAGAAGACTAATAAAATGAAATTTGGAAGACTTTGGAAGACATTTGGAATGACTGATGAGTTGTTTTAAGCTCCACTGGATTTCCTGCCTCTGCATTGAAATTTAATATTTGTTCAGGTGGCAAACTTGCCAGACATATCTGTTCATTGTGAATGTAAGTTTTTGTTCTGAAAAATAATTATTTTTTCCCATTTAATAAGATTTTTTTACATTATGCAAGTTCTTCAATACCGACATAACTAAGTTACAGAGGAGCTAGAACAAGATACTGTTATTACCAGTGTAGAGCCTGTTGTTCATTTTCTGGTTTTATTTAATTACAATATTAATATAAGGCTTTATTTTTTTTTCCTTTTGAAGTAGGCTGCAACTTGAATAAAATAGGAAAAAAAGTTCGAGATAAGAGTTTGTAGTGGTCTCTTGTGCTGGTGAATGTTTGAAATGCTTTACAGCAGTGCCAAGCATACATACGTTTGTACAACAAGTTAGAAAGTAATTATTTATATGAAAACATAATTATTTTTCCAGCAGTTATTTTTCCATCTTATGCTCCAGAATCTAGTATTTTTAACTATTAAGATGGAATGTAATAAATTGGAATACTTCAAATGGTTAATCGTGCATTGTATTGGAGGGGATGTAGTGCTGGATGTCCTGTTTTGGGAAAGGATATTAATCGGTTTATATGGGGAAGAGAGCAGTTATTGCACATGGCATCATCCTTGACTTGTAGGTAATTTGGAAATAACCAGGTTGAGTTGTCTTGAAATATAGTTAATAAATGACCTTGCCACAGCACAGTTACAGACAAGAAGCATGTCTGTTATTATTCTTTTAATGTACTTTTAATATAGAACATATTTGCAGCTCTTTGTTGCAAAGAATACCTCCTTACCCTGAATATTCTCGTGGCTCAGGAGCAGTGTGTAATCAGAAAAGAGGCTTTTCTAAAGAAATGCAACCAGAATTAGACTGGTATTTAAAAAGAATAGTGAATTAAAACTTCCCTGTCCTGTGCTCAGGCATCTGAATTACATGAGAGAAATAGATGAGCTGGTTGGTCATTCTTCTACTTTTATCAAGGTTTCAACTGAACATTCCCTAACAAAGACAGTGATATCTTCCCTGGACTAATTCTGCCAATAAGTGAAACTTTTATTGCTAGATCACGTATACATTCTAATTTCTTGAGGGTACTTCAACAGATAGGCTTGAAGACCATGCTGCTAGAATTTACTAAATTGTATTGTTTGAGTTGTTCAAGGCTGAGTAACTAATGATGTGAAAACTTTTGGTATTTTAGAAAATACTAAAATACTTATTGTCTAACATTATGATTAAGCTATGTAGAGTGTTTAAAAGATTAGAAAGTGAAGCAAACTTATAAAAATGAAAATCAGAGATAACTGGTCCATTACTTGATGGGCTCAGTTACCTCACAAATAGGGATGTAGACAGAGCAGAGGCATTTAATGCCTTCTTCACTTCTATCTTCAACACAGGTCATAGGCTGTGGATCCACAGAGGTCTCTCCAAGAAGGCCATGACTAGAGAGACAGTGAACTCCCCAGATGACTCTGAACTTGTCTGAGGCTTCTTCAGCTAGATGTGCATAAATTTATGGGCCCCAAAATTTATGGGCCCCAAAGAGATTCATCCCAGAGTACTGAAAGAAGTGGCTGATGTTGTTGCAGGATCTCTCTCCCATACTACTCAACTACCTTGGCAGTCTGGAAAGGTCCCAATCTACTTCAAGTGGCAAATAGTGTCTCAGTTCTCAAGCAAGGTGAGAAGGAATGTTGGTAATTATTGTCTCACTGCAGTGCTTGGTAAAATTATGGATAATGTAATCCAGGAGTGACTGAAAAACAATGGAGTGACAATGCAGTCATTGATCAGCAAGGGCTTATGAGGGGAAGGTCCTCCTTGACATATTTTATTTCCCTTTATGTCAAGCTCCACCATCTAATTAATGATGGAAAGCCAGTGGATGTGGACTATAGTATTGTAAGTTCACTTGGGGAAGATTCTCCAAGCTGTGGCACTTGGGGATCAGCGTGGAGTTAGAAGAGGAAGAAGAGTAGGAAGAGTAGTAGTAAGAAAGTACTAAGTAGTAGTAATACTTAGCTCAAGAAAATGACTCACTGCCTCTTTGCCAATGATACTTTCCATTTTGTAACATTACTTTGTATGTGTGTGTTGAAAGCTAAACATTCATCTAAACATTCAGATTATTATTAATTAAGGTAGTAGTTGTCAAATAAGATTCTTTCCCTTCAGCTGTTTTCAATAGCCAGTATATTCAAGCAGAAACCATTTGGGACATTGTGAAAAACTGAGTAACGCTACCCAGTGACATAGAAGCCCTAGGCAACAGTAATTTGACTGATGCTTGGATGTTCTATGAATCAGAAGACAGTCTCTGCAGTGTATATTTTTTTTCCTTTGTTACTTGAATGTGATTTATAAAAACTTACTTGTCCTAAGTTTTGCTGGATACATAGTCCAACGCATACGAAAAGCTTGCCTAAGTCCTTATTTCCATGATAGAAATTCAGGAGGAGGTTTCCTCTGGAAATGAGGCCTGATAGTATCTTATAATAATATTACATTGTTACATTGGAAACTATGTAAATTAACTTTTAGATAATAATTCTTGTATTTTTTTCAGTTGTCAGCATTTGCCATTGACATCCTAGGTCTACAGCTGCTGCAGATGTGCCTATGTTTGTATTCTTTCCAAGGATAACATGCAGGTGGATAGCCTGCTATATTCAGTGGTGAGTGAATGTAGCAACTGAAGTAAAGCAATCCTTATGTATGCTTCCAGTAAAGTATGCTGAGGCTGGATGTAGAGGAAAGGTGCTATAAGATAGTTGCAAGCCATCCCTAACCTGGCTGCACCCCATCAACCTGTACCTCTTTTCCTTCTGGCAAGTTTAACTTTCCAAAGGCCTGATCATCCCATAAATCAGTAGGTTCTCTCTGTAATTTTGGAGTTGTGGACTTTTGTCCCTGCTTCCTTGCACAGATGATTTTGTATGTGATCAGCCACAAAAAGCAAAAACAATGAAAAGTTTTGAAGTTTAGAAATGAACGCATACCTATGTAAAGCCATTAAATTCTTGCTGAAAGACATGGGATGGTAATGGGGTTTTACTGGCTTCTTTCTCTCCTTTAGGGTTTTGAGAAGTAACTCACTTTTCCACAGAAATGAGAGGGGAACACATCTTTAAAGCAAAAATATTGATATGAACGAGTCAGTTGAGTCAGGCACGTTCCCCTCCTCCTGCAGGTGAAAACACAAAACACTTTACTTCAATGGCAACCTTTCTCCTTTTTTGGTTATGTGTTCAACATTGCTTCTTTATTGGTTCCCAACAGCACTTAACAGGTGCAATGAACAGATCAAATAAACCGTACCTAAACCATAGGTAACAAGTAGAAAACAGAATTAACACTTTTCCTTCATTTACCCCACAGTTCTTTTGGACTGAAGCAAAATCCTCTTTCATCTCTCACAGGGAGGTATTCTGCTCTGTTACAGCAGTCTGATTTGCTTAATATTAGTCTAACACTGCTGTTAAAAAGAAAGTATACTGTCCATCTACAGCAGACAGGTTATAAATTAAATTGCAGTGGAGCAAGAGGAAACTTGCTCAGTCTCTACCTCCAGTCTGGTACTCATAACCCCACATCTTCAGTGCTTCACTGTGCTTAACCAGTGTAACAGGTGGGCAGAAAAGCCTTAGGGAGTCAACATCAGCTGCTTTTAAGAGCAGGTGAAGTTCATATAATGTATACGTGGCAGCTGAGAAGCTAAGGTGAGGCGTGGTTTGTCGCGGTCCATGCACTGTGCAACACGAAACACGCGTGGAAGGGCCGGGTAGCAGGCTGATCAACCAGCCCCTTGCGGTGATGACCGCGGCAGGGCGGCCCGGGCAGCGGAGCGGAGCAGAGCGCTGCAGCAGCGCGCGGGAGCGCGGGGCTGTCCCG
>NW_005054476.1:847633-879509 GCF_000277835.1 Geospiza fortis | reverse complement strand
GCAGCGATATTCCGCCGGCTGGGACCGCGCCCCGGCGCCGCCGTGCGCCTGGGCGGGCTCCACTGGTGTCCCCGCAAAGCCTTTGCGTGCCCTGTCAGTGGCCTTCAGAGCCCCAAAAGGCGGAGAAGGATTTCAGTAGGGCTTTGTTGTAGCTTTGTTGTTCTTTTTCTTAAATACATGCTGTTGTTTCTTTTCCTGTTTTAAGTTCACTCTTTGTCTTAAAAGCTACTCTCTTTTTTTTTTCTCCCTCAGTTTTTGCCTCACTGGGGACAAGGTATTCGGTCAATCATAAAGATGCTTGCCTTTCTCGTACAGAGCAAAAGTTTTTAACTGCGTTACTCGTAACTTTTTTAATAGCCAAGAATGTTAAGGAAATGAAAGCTTTTCTAATGGTAAAATTCTGAGAAACACCTTTCGAAGCTGTTCTTGTTGGGGCACTGCTGTGTGCGGCTTAGAGTCTGGTCTTATACAAAAATGGATGAAGTTCTTCTCATAAATCTTTTAAGGCGCACAGATGTGGCAGAAAATCTACCAGATGTTTTATTTTACAGAAGTAATTTGCTCTTTACTGGACATTGTGGAAATAGGATATCAGGGGGCATTTTACTAAGTGGGATTTTTCCACATAAGTAAAGATGGAACTGTATTCTGTATACTCAGTATGAAAAACTGACAGGACAACATCTGTTGGAAATATTGAACTACTTAAATGCTTTTGTTTTTCCACAATGGGTATGAATATTAACTGAAACAATGAAAGTGATTGTGTAGGTGTATCTTGGTAATAGGCTTATCTGGCCTTCTCAGTTAACTTGCAAATTAGACATTTATGCCAATGATTTACAGAATTTTCAAAAACTTACAGATTTTCCTAACAAGTAGTTGAGTTGTGTCTTTCAAGCTTAGAATCATTAAGCAGATACCACCAAACTACATTAATAGTTAAAAGATGTCTATAAGTTGCACTTCTGAAGGGAAGCTGTTGCTTTGATTATTAGAATTATGTTTAATGAATTTTGATATAAAAGTTTTTTTCTGGTTCTTAGTGTAGAGCTTGTAGCACAGTTCTAGGTGTCCATGAAGGCAGAATACCAATTACAAAAATATCTTTAAATACACAGAATATGCGCTTGTTTTGTTAATTATAGCAGTTTGGTGGATGGCCAAGCCTGAGGGATGATGAAGTGTTGCAAGATAGCGCTGGAGCCCTCATTTGAACGCATTTGTAGAACCAAAAGTTTCTGGTCCATTTCTTTGCTACCTTGTCATTCAGCTGTACAACTGTACTGCACGAACTCTTTCAAGGATTTGCTGTTGCTCTGGTCCCATGGGTTCACAGTGCCCAAACTAGGGAGCAGTAAATGGTAAAAAAGCCATTAAAAATTTCATAATTAGAAAGCTACTGGCTTTGTCAAAACAGGTGTTAAAAGGAGTGAGGTAAGACAGGTGTCTCACAACATTATCAAACATATTTTATTTGTTTCAGTAACCTTAGTAATACGTTTGATTTTATTTTTGTCTTTTGGTAATGTATAACCCACTTTTCACATTTTAAGGTCTAGGGCCCCATTTTCTTTTTAGTTGAAATGAAAATGCTACATTAAGAAGGTTAATACAGGAATACATAAAGAATGTATTTTGCCAACCTCAACAGCAGGCTTCTGTCAGAAAAGAATTTTTTTTGTTTTGTGTTTTAAAATCCAAGACTGTTCTTTAAAGGTGAAGAAGTGTGGTCCTTTTTTGGAGACTCTTGAATTCCTTTCTAAGGATCACAAAATGGCTGTGCTTTTAACAAAATAATTTGTGTATATATTTTGGTATTTCAATAGTCCTGAATGGGGTGATTTTTTTTAATAAGAATAAATGAAAGGAAAAAAAACTAGCTTCTGTTTGTCTCAAATTGTTGAGAAGAGCGACATTTTAAAAGGTGGTTAGCTGCACTTCTGTTCAGTTGCCTTCAAGGGCAGCTAATGTCTGGTGAAGTAATCAGCACTAGTGTGAACTGCTTCATGATAAATGTGATAGGCAAAGGCTTATTGCACCTCTCAGTTTGAACAGTGTTAGAAGTCAGTAAGTTAATGTGCTTGTGACGCTATGAGCTGAGGGTTCTGCTTTGTCCCCTCCTTATCCTCCAATCCTCTAGATGTTCAGGAGACCCTAATGGAAAAATGGATGATCATGTAAAAAACCTTGTCTGTAAAGTTAAATCTTTGACTTTGGGAATGTAGTATTTATTATGCATGTATTTTCAGCTTGCTAGTTTTTTTTCCTTTCATTTATTTTGTCCAAGATCTTTTAGTCAGGTTCAGAAAAAAGACCTGTACTTAAAAGACTGTTTTGTGCCGCATTTGACCTGGTGGCTGTGCAGTGTAGTTCCTGGTGCTGGGGAAGCTGTGAGTGAGCCTTTGGTGTACTAACATTACATAACTCAGATGGAATCTATAAATTCAGGAACACAATTTAGTTCCGTTGCTGTGCTTTTATAGTGGGAGCTGTGGGATGAGTGCTAGTAATGGACACTGGCTTGTCTGTGAGCACCATACTGAAATCTCAAAGGTTTTGATGAGTATTAAGATCTGAGAAATATAAACAGACTATTTGCATAGTCAAAAAAAAAATGGTGGTAATGGTTAGTTAGACAATCAACAAGCAGAAGAGAGCTCAGTAGAAGACTTGTGATCTGCATGCGCTGCTAGACTTCTACAAGACATTTTGCTAAGACAAATATGTTGGATTTTAAAGCATTACAGATGATGCTCTGAGGATTCCTGCTTGCCTTCCAGCGGCCTCTGGGTGGGATGTGTCTTTGCTTTATTGTTGTTTTGGTTGAGCACAAATACAGATTTAATGTGTCTTGATATAGTGGTAATAAGACTAATTCTCAGCGTTTTATAGACATGGGTTTCAGTGTGACCATCACGAAAAAGAAGTATAGTTAAAAAGGAAGAATTGAACTCCAGGACACCTCTGCAGCATAATTTAGGGTTTATTTACGTAGTATATTTTTGGCATTAGGTCAGTTGCTTTGCTGTTACGAAGCAGCAGGTCTGTGGCATGGAGGTAGGGGATTGTGATTTGAAAGGAGAATGTAGCAAACAGAGTACAAGCAAAGACCTTACGTTTTGTTACCTTTGAATTGATATATGGGAGTATGAAATTAATGTTTTATACCACTGCTCACACTTCGCATCTGTCTGTAAGGTGCAGTATTTTTGCACAAACTGATCTGGTGCAGCTTAAAGAGCTGTGGAGGCTTGCTGGAACAGCCACAGAGCACAGAGAAGTTCAGTGAAGTTTGTACAAGTGACTGCTGGATTGCAGAGCAGCATCAAATCCAGCGTCCCCTCTTCACCTTTTCTGTCACTTTCTTCCATGGTGGTATGCTTTATTTACAGGGAAGAGGAGAGAGTCAAGTTGCTGGTTGTGAGCTGGGTTGCTATAGGATCAGGAAGTGCCATTCTGTGTTTAGGAAAATGCTGTATAGACTATAGAAAATGCTGTAAGTGCTAGGACAGCCAGTAGTAGTCATAGTGTTGGCTGGAGGGTCAGCTTGTCAACTGGTAGAAATGCCTTTCTGCTGATAGTTAAATTATGCTTCCCCTTATCTAATTTCTTGGTATGTACAGAGTAAAAATGTTTGATAACTGACAGCTTACAATGCAGTTAAGTAAATAATGGATGTTTTTATTTTCCATTCGTTTATTTTCTGATTGTAGTCCTTCTAACATATCTTGATAACTGGGGAACCCGTTCTGCAAAATGCTAAAATTTATAATGTTGAAAAAATTTGAATATATTATGGTCCCATAATTGACAACCAGTAAATAAAATATTGGGTGAAGAATATCAGAATTACATATTCCAGCTATGAATGAAACCTCTGCTGCAAGTCTTTCCAGTTTGCACCACATGACAAGATATGATTGTATTAAATTAACTGCTAAACTGGATGCTGAGAAGGTTTTTTTTTGTGTGTATAGATGAATTCTGCTACTGCTGTCATTGGCAGTGTGGGCAGTGCCTGAAACCAGACCTGTTTGTTAGATGCCCGTCGTGCTGGTTTCTGTGTCAGAGGCACAGATGTCAGAGGAAGGGATCAGGTGTTGCTCTGTGAAATTATGTGCATTCATGATGTCGGGAGCTTGACCCTGCCCTTGCTGTGTGGGGTAGGACTCTGCCTTAGCACTGGAGAGGATTTGTCTGCGTGGCACCTTGTGTGCTTTGGGGGCCCTGCCTTTTGTGGATGTGGACAGTTCTTTGCTGTACAGAGGAGGTGAATGGTGAGTAGTAAGCTGCATGTGTGGTGTCTCTTTCAGTCCCTCGATCTGAAATGGAGATTGCACAAGTGCTGTGCTGTTGCCAGAGCTGAGTATTTCCTCCCTACGTGCATCCTCTTCTTCCTGCCTCTCCCAGTCACTTCCAGCAGCCAGGCTGAGTTACTGTAAGCCCCAGACAGAGGAAAGACGTGAGCCATTCACATGGAACTTTTTCTAAACAACCAGCATTCTTAAGAGTGTGAGAAAAGCAAAAGAAGCCTCTTAGTGCTGTGTGTTGATATTTATTGATTCTTCTGCAGGAAGTAACAAGTACTATTAGATACTCCTTTGCATCCAGGAATCCATTGTAAGCTGGTTTGTCAGGCAAGTACACAGGGAAAGTACTGATACTCTTTCAGCATGGTTCTAGTCAGTGCTGTATGAAAAACCTTGGTTGGTTCTGGTGAGCTTATTCATCCATTCAGGATTCTTGTTGAACTAAGTATTTAGTA
Organism: Geospiza fortis; assembly: GCF_000277835.1. Taxonomy (NCBI): domain Eukaryota; kingdom Metazoa; phylum Chordata; class Aves; order Passeriformes; family Thraupidae; genus Geospiza; species Geospiza fortis. Next base: position 874,741 of record NW_005054476.1, on the reverse strand, counting down.
TTTCCGATTGCTTGGGCTCCCAGGGGATCCACAGTGTGATGCAAGCAAAGGGTGGAGGGAAGCCAGGATGGCACCACAAGTGATTTGTGTTTATATTTGCCAATACAAAACAAGTTTGTTGTGCTGGTGATGAAATTTTTATCCTCCAAAGGAAGAGCTAAGTTACGTTTTCTTGCTCACACTTTCTGTAGAGGAGGTAGACTAGAGGTAGACTACCTGCCTGTCTCATCCTTGCAGAGGAGGTAGATGTTGAGATACATCTCTTAAGGCTTTGGAGGTCAGAATAATCATTTGACAAAAGCATCCAAAAGTAGTTCTTACTCCCTTGGCATGGTATAATGACTGGAATGTGGTCATGTTTTCTTACAGTGGAGATGGTGGATTTTAGTTTGGATGTGTTCCTTTCAAGGTTGAGAACCATTGTAGGTGGAGGAGTTTTATACATTGGAATAGAGCAATGGTGTCAGAGGGCTGACTGATGTGTCTCTTGTTTCAGACAGCCATGAAGTGATGCCCACTTCAGAAGAGCAGCAGTAATTGTGAGGCCTGGGATAGATACTACTGATGTGTGTCATCTATTCTGTCAGCTAACACTTGTGGAAGGCTCTACCTTAAACTACTCCTTGTGGAACTAAGGTTACTGTTTCTTAACTTCTCTTGTAACCCTGTTTTCTTCTGTACCAACAGGGCTGTTCTTCCAGTGCTGGTGCTCTTAAGGTTGGGCTCAGGATGCTGTTGCTGGATTAGTGTTCGCCTTGATATCTTTTTCTTACAGTATGAAAGGTTTGGATGTTTTTTGGCTGAATCTTTGTGACCAGTGCTTTCGTAAGGGATTTTGCCTTGTTTTATAAATGCATGAATGTGTGGATTTGTGAATGTACTTGAACTGATGGGCACCCAATGATGAAAATTAACAAATTTGAGGTTTAGATGGTAATCTTTGGCTTCAACTGAAGCCATGCATTTATTTTTTGCATTTGTAGGCAGGGAACTTCTCAAATCCTATCTGACTCATACAATGCTGTATGTATACATTAGCATGCAATGAGCTGCACAACTGTGTTGTTCTTGGAAACTGTTCGGCTGTAAAAACAAGGCCGCATCTGAGCTGAGACAGCCCTCCCTTAAGACAGGCTTCTTTTGTTGTAGCCTGTTTCAGCGTAGTTGTGCACAGTTGTTGAGCCCACCTTGCTGCTTGTAAAGGTGTTGCTTCTGGTATGCTTTTCCCATTTGAAAGGAATACTACTTTCAAACTATGAATTTTGAGGGTGTAGCGAATCTCAAATATAATTATGGAAATCAGAGTTGCTGTGATGGCTGTTGCTGTATTAGATCTGGGGATGACTTGTCTCAGTAGTTTGCTGTTTATGGTAGTTAAGGCAATTTATCTTGGGGATGGCTTCTATGAAATTAAAAAATCAACTTCTGTGAAGTTAAAAATCAACACCAGACACTTGGCATATTGGTAGGCAGTAAAAGTTGCTACAATGCTGTTCAATACTTCTAGGGATAAATGCTGAAATTCCTGCTACTTAATTGGCTGCAGCTAGGAGTGTCTCAGCAGCTGGGCTCAGCCTGACCTGTTTTGTTCACTGTTTCTATTATCTGAAATGCATGCGACATGTTAACTAATACCAGCCACCCCTCCTCCAGCCTTACGTAGGCATTATGTGACTCTGGTGAAAACCAGTGTTTTCTCATTCTGGGGAGATTTGGGGCAATTGATAATATCTTAATATCTTTTCCCCCACCTTGGCCCCCCCAGTTCTGGAAGATGTTGACCTAGTTTGCAGACATGAATTGTACATTATATCAAGGCCTCATCATGGGTGTGTAATAATTCCACTGGTTTATTCTGTTTGTAGATGCTGTGACAATGGAGTTAAGCTGCTCTGAAGTACCTCTTTATGCAAGTCCTGCAGCACTAGGCTTCTGCCTGGAGAATTGCTTTCGTTTGGGTAATAGCTCATTCAAAATCAGGATGAATGAAACTAAAGTCCATTCTCTGGTTTTCTGAGACTGGAGGCTGTTGCATGTTGCTGTCTGATGAGACACACGTGAAAGTGATAGTTTCCAGTAATGCAATTCAGCTCTCTGAAGAAAGTTTTAAATTATTTCCCCTTCGTGATAATTATTTTATTCTCCTTCAGTATTCTCAATTGCAATTTTCAAAAGCAGTTTTACTGCCTGTGAAGAGACACCTCTCATTCGCTTTCCCACAATTTTTGGTTGTATTTTTCCTTACAAAATTCTAAACTACCATTCTCTCAGTTTCCACAAAGCAGGAAATTTTGTGTTATGTAAAAAAATAAGTTGAGACTTATAATGAAATGGATTTTTTTTTCTGCAAAACCTGAAATAATTGCTTAAAATAGATGAACTACAAGTTAAAAAACGAGTAGTAACATGAGTGAGGACATACATTAGATAACATAAATTTTTTTTGTGCCTTCAGGGGGATGTGATTGTGAGTATTAAAACTTGGGAACTCTTAACAGTTGTTATTAAAAAAGTTACTGTGTTTTTTATACCTGTTCTGCTTTGCAATGAGGGTAGCAGCGGTACATGGATGATGCCTAGCGGAAAAAGAAGAGAACACTAAATGGTTTTCGAAAGGGTGGTAAAAGATGAAACAAAGACAGAAACAAGACAATTATCTGCTTATTGTCGTGAGATGGGGATGGGAAAGGTGGAGTAAAAATAACCTGTACCCTGGAGTATTTAAGGAACATATGATTGGTAATGCACCAGCATGAGTTTTCATTGTATTTGTCAGCTTCAGACTTGGAACCTCAGGCTTGCAAAAATTAGATGCAGTATCTTTAAAGACATCAGGAGAAAAGTATTTTTGAGGCCTGCTCATGTGATGTTTATTGTGTGGTGCAAGGCTTTAAAAACAAATTTTTACAGGAAAAGTAATGAGGGACATGGTGATATCTGATCTGACTGATCTGGTATCTTCCCATAATAAGGTAACTGACCACTTTGCAAAGGGCAATGCAGTGGTTTTAATCCAGGTTGTTGAAAATGAAACATTTGGTACTGCGTCTTGCAGGAAATTCTTATGGATGATAAAGAAGGGGAAGATTAATATAAAGAGATAAAGATATATGAGTACTACAAGAGTTCTTAGGGTAGAGAGGTCCTTTAGTGTCATACTTAAGGCTACTTTAGTACTTTGATTATAACCCTATGAGTCAGATGTAGGTTTGCAAAATATATATAAATTTATTGACATCATAGTTTTGGGAGATGGTGATTAGTACTGAGAAGGGTTCAGTAATTATGTGGGAAGACTGAATTTTCCCACCTGTTATTTGTGCCAGTGAGAAGTGCAAAGAATGGTACAAAACTGTGCATTTGAAGACTAATAATGGTACATCTCTTATGAACAAGGGACTCACCAGGGGTAGGCTTGGAATGTTTTAGTCACTTGTAGTGTGTTGGATGAGAGAATGTGATTTCAGTTGAGAACATTCACCCCAAGCTTTGCTCAAGTGAGAGTCTGTACGAGATCTAAGCTTTGCTGGTTGTTGTCCTCTGCTTTAGTAACTTTCCAGTTGTGGTCTTCAACCTCTCACCAACCCAGATGGACAAATCCCAGAGGGGGCTCATAACTTACTAGAAACCCAGTGAGAGCAGTTTGAATTGTCACCAACTCATTTTCTTGTGGGGGCAGCAGATGGAGATGGTGTCTTTCCTGTGGGTCCTCAGTGTCCTAACATGCCTGAGGTTAGTGGAGAAAAATGGACTACCAGGAACTTGCAGTGGGAGCACCTGGGATGAGTTTCCCAGAACCTGGGATTGTAGTAATTTTTTAACAGTCTCCTATATGTATTTCTGTGTGTATGCATGGGAAAGATGGAAAGTTTTTTTTCAACCCGCATCTGAAACTTGGAGAAATCTTAGCAGATCTTACGCTGACCATTTGAGGTTGATGTAGTTAATCTAATGAGTTGGTGCCTGAAAGTGTTGCAGCTTCACAGTCTTGCACATCACAGTATTGTTCATAATTGAAGTGCCTTTGCAGTGTGTTTGGGAAAATAAAAGAGTTCTGAGTGTCCTGAAAAAGTCTTTGAGTAAGGGCAGTTATCGTCTTTAGTTAGATCCAGTTATTCCATAAGTTCTGGAAACGCCTTCCAACTGCTTCTGCTTTATTTTAGTGACTTTGTTGGATAACACAATCAAATCAGCACTTAAGTTAAACATGAAGGCCCTTTCTGATTATTCAGTTCATCAGTTTTCATTAAGCAGTTCTTTGACAAGCTGAGCTTGTCTAAATGCTGTTCCATCTCCATTGCCTGAATGCTGCTTCCATGTTCCATAAGCAGGGATAGAGAAAACATCTCTGGAAAACTGAGGAAACATGACAAATACTTGCCCTGCTGTGAATTTAGGTATCTGTCTGATGTATTCCAGTCCCTTCTAAAGGGCCACAGTGGAACTCCAGAATACCATGTCATGGCAATTGCACACTGTTCACATGCAACTTCAAATATGTCAGCATATGGTTCTAACACATTGTTTTCCACAAGAAAAGTAGAAGAGATCAAAAGGTAGGAAGTAATCTCTTCTTTCCAGCTTCTGTGAAATCATAGGTTTTGTTCATTGAGGGAGGGAGAAATCTTCTGTATGCTGGGTCCAAAATTAGGATTCTTTTCATACTGTATGTAAACATGCTTAGCATCCATATCCACTGGATTTTACCCTCTTCTTTGTGGCAAGGATGCCTGTTTTGAGAGGTTTGTGTTTCATGTCACATTATCTGAGAATAACTGCAGTTTTGTGTTTATAATACACATTTTAAAGATTATATGTAGGATATTTTGTTGATTCACTGTATGTGAGCAGCTGTTAACACATCTGGAGCATGTGTCCATACAGTGCAGCTGCTTCAGACTGTCGCACTTCAGCATGAAGTGTGACACTGAATTACTGAATTTCTTGGCAAATCTAAAATAGTATGTGTAATCTTGTTGGCCTGGTGATGGCTGTTCTGTTTTGTTACCTAAGAGAGAGAACTTTCCAAAAGCTCAAGGATCTTGCCGATTTGATATAATTCTTGTGAAATATCATTTAAGAATACTCTATGCAATTCCTCTATTTTGAAAATGCATTATTTAATACACTTCTTCTGTATTTCATTTTGGTGACAGCAGTACATTAAAATTTAATTACAGCACACATCGGTGCCATGATTTAACAAAAAATTGGTAATGAAACAGAAAATCAAGTATTTGAAGCACATTTCCTCAGTTAATTTGAGGAGCCTGTTTCTGCCTTCTAGACAGCAAATTATTGCTAACCACTCTATAAAGTTACTCTTTATAAGCCAATCTAGTTTTCAGGATTGAGTAGCCAAGAATACACTGACAGTTTGTAGTTAATCTTTTTTCAATGCTAATAATACATCATTTAAGTAAATAGAACTTGAATGTAAGTAACTTTTGCCCTCTTAAATTATGCTTTTTAAAAATTGATACAAATAAAATTATATTTAGCTAATTCTCTCTGAAGAGGAACAGCAAGCTGAGTTTTTAATTTCATTGTGTACTTAAGACAGCATGTGGAATAAAACCTCACTATCTTCTGGAAGACACTGGTCTCACTGTAGATGGAAAAAAGGCTATTCATGAAAGATGAAAGATAAAAGCAAAATATTTGATGAAGCACTCTTCAGATATTGAAGAATTTATGTGCAGCAGTTGTTCCTCCTATTGTAAGCAGCTTTTAGTGTGGAGAAACAAATCTCCCTCATGGAAAAGCATTCCTTCTTATATAATGGTAGGTAACTGGGTTTGGTTAGTTTTAAATAAATGTTATTGATTACCAACTTTGATCTTTGATATTGGCAAAGAAATACCTTACTGCCATGGGGCAAACATACTGTGGATGTAGTGAGCTCCCAAGAGCAGTAAATAAGTGTTCTCAGAAGTTTGTACATTATTTTCTGCTGGGAGCCTTAGGAATGTTTCCCATGGGAGCAGGAGAGATAAATAAAAAAATGCTGAGCCACAGGGTGTATTCCCAGCAGTTTTGTGGAGACACCAAATGGACCTCATCTCCCCAGGAGATGGTGCTGAAAGTTATGTATCTGTCTTTCCAAAGGAACTTCTTCTGGATATTAATTCTCTGTGAAGAGGCAGAAGCACAGGCTCCTGCCTTCAAGACTCAAGATCTCCTGGAAATTAGAACTTCCATTTGCTCTTGTGCTGCAAGGTGCTTACTATTCTCAAAATGTACACTCCTAAGGTATCGCATGCTCCTATGTAACCACTGGAGCTGGCTTAAAGTCCTCAAGGTCTAAGCTTAATTAACTTCTCTTGTGTTCTGCTGTACAAAGTCTCCCTCTTAAGGTGTCCCTGCTCCAATGTTTTTACTTGGGGACAGTTTTGTTTCTGACACTGTTACATCTTCCTGGGTGAAGCATAGGTGCCAAGGAGAGAGGTGCTTAATACTGATGTATGGAAGTATTCCTACAGGGAAGTTTTGGAGTGATTCTCTGGTTGGGGTGGGAAGGGCAGAGAGTAGGATGTGGCACCAGGCTGCTTGCAGCTACAATGTGTGAGGGCCTGGAGACTCTCAGACTTTGGGTAAGCTCAGTGATGGTCTTAGCCTGGACTGGGTCTGCAGAGTGCCAAACTCTATTCCAGCATGATTTTGTGTGATTTGAGTGGGAAGTGGCAGTAGGACTTAGGTATTGATTGTGAGTAGTTGATTGTCTTCCTTGCCGAGCTGAATGCTTTCCCAGTTCCTCCGTGCTGTAGTTGATGTTTGAAGAAGGGTGGAAAGGGATGATTTTCCATGGTTGGATACAGGTTTTGTATTTGCTGCTCTTGCCAGGTAGTTGGTATCTTCTAGCCAGCCTTTTGTGGAAAGAAGATGGTTTCTGGCCTGTCTTGTCCATTCTGTGCTTTCACATTCTTTGTTTGCAGTGGGTCTGGCCCTAATTCTGGGCCTATCTGTGTGTTCAGTGAGGCTGAAATGACTGCCTTACTTAGACTTCAAGACACAAAAAAATAAGTGTGGTTTAAAATGTAAATTTGTATTGGCCTTTCAGCATGCCTTTGCTAATGCACAGAGCTGTGTTACACAGAGCTGATCCAGCTCTGGCTGGAGTCAGGAGTAATTTGTTGTTGTCTGCTCTGGGAGCCTGGTCAGGTCCATTGTGGAATGCCTACATGGGGATGCACAAAAGAGTATGGACAGGCTGGCCTCTGGATGCAGGCTTGCTGCCAGAATGAGACTGAGAAAATGTATCTGAAAGAATGGGACCTATTTTATTTTAAAAGATATGAAAGAAAAGAATGGGTGCTTCAAAGGGTGTCCATCAGCAGGCAGATAATTTTTGTTCCACTGGTATATTAATTTTTCTCCCCTCAGTCCTTAAACTGGGATTTTTCTGGGCAGGGACTTTGTCCTTACATGTTTTTGTGTAGTGTCTGCAACAGTAGAGCCCTGATATTGCATAGGACATGAGAATAATAACTGGTCTGATTTGTATATTTTAAATCAAGTCAACTGAAAGAGATTACTCCTTTTCTTTTAGTCAGCAGTTGCATGTCAGAAGGGAAGTTAATTTTCTTATTGCAGAAGTTTTCTGACCTATGTTAACAACTCTTTCTTAAGCTTCCTAATTCCATCATATTCCTTTATGCATGAACATAATTTGTTGTGTCCCTGACTGCAAAACACTGAATGATATTTTCAATGATAGACAAGCAAGAACATTAATGTATGTTTAGGCAATGGGTTTAAATTTTTTTCTATTTCTTCTCCTTCCTCTCCTCTCGTCTCCTCTTCTTTCTGATAAAAGCATTCCAGATATTTTTATTTTTATCCAGTGGTTCCAGAATTAAAATACATCCCATTTATTTATTTATTTATTTATTATTTGTTTATGTTATGTTGTTACCATATTGGACTCTGAAAATTTTTCTCCAACTTAGCTGTTGTCACAGTTTGATAATAAGCTAAACACAGCTTTAAGACTGGTGGTGGCAAGGTGAGGAGAATAAAGTCGGTTTGATGTAACGTGCTGATTTGCTGTAGACTTGCACTGCAGTTCAGATTGTTTAAGACCACTGGTAGATTAATTCTGCATGAATGGTCAGTTCAGTTCCATGACTGTCTCTTATACTGCTGCTGACATAGAGCAGCCATAAAAAGCACAAAGCCAGCATAAGCTCTGTATCATATGTTCTCACTGATGCCTTCGGAATTTGGCTTTTATATTTTTCACGTAATTTAGTGTATAACTCTAAACTCCATATAGAGTGCTAGTTACTACTTTCCCATTTTGGTCAGACGAAACAATTCCTCTCCAGGCCTGGTATCAAGGACTCCTCACTGTCTCAGGCCCTGAGAAATGTAGACAAAAGTGAGTTGGGGGTGGGAGCAATGACTTTATTATCTGAAGCTGTAAATGGAAGATTAACCCCCAAAATGCAAACGGACCAAACTTATATAAGTACAAAAACCCGTGACCCATCATCCATTTTGAGTGTAGTCCCTGGAGAGGCCTTGTCTGCCCTAAATGCACCTGAGGGCCCTTCAATAAATATAATTACTTTTTGTTCCCTTAATTTTTTCTGGTCTCTGTTTTTAGGTAGCTCCACCAGGCACCATCACTAATTCAGCAAAAATGAGGTTGTGTTCCCAGAGTCTGACATGGGTCAGATTAGTGCGGCTGGATGTTGCTTATGGTGATGTGGAAGAGGTGTTGCTGCCAGCTGTATCTTAAATTGAGTAAAGGGCTGGTTGAGAGGAACAGGGGCTAAACAGAAGAAACTCCTCAGGACTGAGGAGGACAATTTTTTTGTGGTAAGATAATGCCGTAGAAAATAAAGACCTGGAAAGCATCTGGACATATTGCATGTGCACTGAATGAAAAGCATTTGTCTAATACATGATTTTTAAAGTGGGTAATGTTTAGAGGCAGTTTAACAGTGCACAGTAGCGTAGAGACTTGCAGACATATGTATGTCATGACCTCTTACTTTGTTTCTTCTTATTACAGGTATTTTTTTTCTTTCTTCTGTTTTTTTTAAAAAATTCAGTTGGATTCTAATTCCTTTTGCTGGAGGCAAATCTTGCAGTTCTCAACAAAAGCCCTTGTTTTTCTGTCTGTGTCTCTGAAGAGAGCAAACCTTTGTTGAGGCTAGTGAGGAGGTAGAAGGTGTAACTCATTTTGAGACATCAGCTTTGGGTAGAAGCCAGTGTGTGCAATTTGAGAAACTCCCAATACAGTGGATGCATTTCAGTCTGTCACTGAAAGGGGAGTATTGCAATAAGCTTGACTGAAAACCCACAAGCTTTAAGGATGGTCTCCTATTAAACCCCAACAACATGAAACACCTATTAAATCCCAACAACATAAAGCAATCCTTTATCTCTCTTCCCCTAATCAAGGCCAAAGGCTTGTTAAGCCGTTAAAGAAGCACAAAGTATGTACCAGGCTCAGGAGGTGGGAGAGGCCAGACAGGGATTGTTTGGGTGGGAGGAAGTTCACAATGCTGTGTGTTCGGTGACTGTGTGAGTGGTGTTTTCAAGAAGGGTGAGGAAAATCCATCTCTGGGGAGTAAACTTGGGCAGCTTTTATCCTGCTGTGAGGCAGGGGAGTCAGCTAGTTAATTGGTCAGTATCTCCTCCATCCTTCTTTGCTTGGAGTGTACTTTTGTGGTCAGTTTGGATGTAATAGAGTACTTAATTTTTTTCCAGTTTATGTAAGCTATTTACTCAAAAAGGCGGCTCTAGCTTCTACCAGTACTTACTTTTTCTTTTAAAAAGGCACTGCATCTGAACCAAAATGAGGAGCTTCCTGCTTTTTCATGTCAAAAGAGGGAAGCTTATTAGGAAATTAGCTTCATTACGATATTTCTCTTTCAGTGCTTTTCTATTCAAGATAGTGCTGGGGCCTTGCTAGAGGCATCCTTCAGATTTTGTTTTGGTGGTCACTGAACACTTTCTTTTCTCACTTTTTTTACAAGAACAGAGAGCTGCCTCAGCTACTAGTCAGTGGACTTCCTGTGTGCTGTATTGCCTTAAACACCTGTGGGGGTGATGCTTCTTACTGGTGCTGGAGGTATCTGTGCAAATGCATCCTCTGCATTTCTCAGAAACCTGCCACATGCTGAAGAAATACCAACAGGTAGCTGATGCCTAAAGCTGATGTGGTTTGGAGAACCTGTCGTGGTACACTTTGGATATTTTTAGCTCTACAGTTTGAAAGCTAATGCTTCTAGAGAAATGTTCATCTTTTATCTCTTTTTTTTTTCCCAGTTTGTAACTTCTTCCCTTCCCTGAATGCAGTGTTGCTGTTTCATTGTGTGCTGAATCCCATTGCATTCAACTCAGTTGGAGTGCATGCTTTATAAGCAAGTCCATAACTGCATTTGCTGCAGTCTGTAGACAAGATCTGTCTGGTGGACACCATAAAAACATCACAGAACATTGGAAAGGCATATTTATAACTTTTTTCCTGCTATTAATATTTTGAATATGATTGATTTGGATTCATTTAGAATTTTCCTGCTGCTAAAATTTCCCTATTTTAGCATCTTTTATCTAGAAGTGTTCACAGTTGCAGGTGAGTTGTAGAAGGGTCATTTAAACTGTATGGCTGCTACTGCTCTTGTCCAGGCACAAGTAAAATATAAACATTTTCTGAAGTGAATCTTCTCAACAGTGAAAAAATATTTATGTGAAATTGCAGTGGCCAGTAACAGCTGACATAGAGGAAAATATTCCTCTTGTTGCTGACAATACTTGGAGATTTGCATTTACTTCAATGTGTTGGGACTTGTGTTTTGGGAACAATTAAGCCATTGTTTTACCCCAGCACATAAATATTTTTCTTACAGCATGTAATTACAAAGCTGGTATTTGTTTGTCCTGTTACATTTGGAGATGGTATCCTTGAAACCCTGGATAAAACATTACTTCTCAAGCTGTTATGCTACATGCTTAGTTTGGTAAGGAAATTTTTAACGTACGTTAGAATGTGTTATTTTTATGGTAAAAAACTGCTGGGAAAGTAGATTTTTCCAGGCTATGTATACATGGACAGAGAGAAATTGTTGAAATTAAGCATGGTGGCTTGGATCTGGAAGTCCTCTAAAGATCTTTCTGTGTTGCACCTGTTTTGCTGGGGCAAGTTCCTGGTGAGGAAGATGGTGGTTGTCAAAGTGGAAGAAGCTCAGTACACATTTAATGGCCAGTTATTTATTGAGGCATGAAGTGTCTTGCAGCTAGGGATGAGGCGTAGTGGAAGTGCCATGGTGAAACCTTCAGCCTCTCTTGCCTGCCTGAGTGCTGCTGTGTTTCAGCTGTGAGGGATTCCTACCCACACTGCCTCCTTCTCCTCACAAAGCCTGCCTCAGTCCCTTGCTGGGATGCAGAGCAGGGTCAGATGAGTGTCAGGAGGTGGAAGTTCTCCCAGGTCTGGCCTTTGCTTCTTCCTACCCAGGACATGGGGTTCAGTGGACTCTGCTACTTGCACGCCTGACATCGTCAGTTCTCAAGTGCCCTAGACAAACCAAGGGCAAATGTATGTCTGAAAAACCTGATTGGTGACGCTGAAAGAGTGCATAGACCTATAAATCTTACTAAAAACACAAACCTTGCTAATCTCCTCCCTGGTGCCAGTGCCAGGACAGTGTCTTCCCTGGTAATAAAAGGTTGGCTTTACTTTATGCATCCCAGAGAGGTAAAAACTAACACTTCCTCAGCCGCAGGTTTAATGTGTTCAGAGTTGAGTCTGTGTCTCACTTAAGGTCCCCCCAACTGCATTGTCTTCTTCCCAGTTCCTGTGTATGCTTTTCTGGTTTTTATTTGAAGGATTACAATGACAATCTTGGCTTTCTTTAAATTGATGTCGAAACTCCTCTTGGCTGCAGTAGGCTGAGGACTATAGGTTGAGTCAAGGGTGTTGCTGCAGCTGCCTGAAGTTCTCTGCTGTTACAGGTCTGAATGGTGTTTGAGAGATCTCCAGTTTGCATGTGCTCCTGTGGTGGTTCTGTAGAGATGAATACCTTTTTTAGCCATGCCTGTGTAAATCTAAGTAAGATAGTGGCTGGTCAGTGTCAGTAAGTGCTCTTTGTGTTAAAAAATTGTTTTCTCTACAAGTCCATCAGAATCAACACAGTGTGAGCTTGAGGCAAGGACCTTCCCCTGCACCTGCCTGAGAAATGGGCTTTGGCCAGGGGCTGTGATTATTTGCTGAGATGGTGAAATGGCACATCCTTCCCCTTGCTTTGATTAAGTGGGGACTGAACTATCTGAGGTTCACAGGGACCCTGAAAGCATGCTTAAGCATACCTACATGTAGAAATCAAGCTCTTTCTGTTATATTTTCCCAAGTCTATGAGGATACAGGTAACCTTATTAAGGCAAGGAAAGAGTTGGGAGAGTTGTTAGGCTGTTGTTAAAAGAACCTGTGAAAATGGTGTCAAAGACATCTAGCAACGGGATTGTCAAGAATCTGGCTCATCTGGATCCATGCTCTCACAGCTACTTTGTATTCAGTGTACTTGGCCACTTTTCCAAAGATGAGGTGCCAGTGTGACTTACCTCATTTGGATTTTGGTATCTGGAGGATAAGCTTAAATTTTATGTTTAGAAATGTAGAAGAAACAGTTGAGACGTGTTTCCAATTTCGGTGTCTGCAGCAAACTCAGACCAAATATCATTCTATAGAAGACCAGTGTTCTCATTTCAGGTGGTGTGTATCCTGTAATCTATTTCTGTTGATTTTGCTCTTTTGTACTGATATGTGAGTTAGGGCTTAATTACTTACTTTTAAATGCCAATAACTGTAGTTTTAGTTTCTTTGTGCTTTAGTAGTAAGTCAGTGCCAGGGTTTTTTTTTTCAGACTTGAGATGGTGCTTTGGTCATGCCTTGCAGAGCGGGTTGTGAAGCAGTGGAGACTTTCTCTTAGGTGTGGTAACAGTGATGCTGGGCAAATGAGTTTCGTAAGTGTGAATTTCTCATGGAAGACCTGGAAAAGTGTTTCATTGTTGTTTATGTAGACCATTTAATTGCTGTAACAGTTAACTGAATATGCTTTTATTGAAAACCTGGATTGAGCATTCTGGCTCTGCCAGGAAGCAGTGCTTTTACAAAAGAGGTGTCACCTCCCAAAACCTCCGGGAAAGCCTTGTGAAGCAGACAGACATTTCTTTGGAGAAGGACTAAATTACTGCATCTCATTGCAAGATCTAGCCTGCTCCCCTCTTGATTGTGTGCCTTGTTAGGAAAGGAGGAGGAAGAAGGGAGCTGGAATTGGTCCCACTCCTGTGACTCTGAGTTAATTTGTCTGCGGTGGAAAGATCTGTTCAGGTAGTTCCTGCTGCAGCCTGCTCCTGGGGCTGGACTGGCCTTGTCTGAGGGACTCAGGACATAAATACTTCTGCAGGGATTGGGTATAAAACTTGAATTACTTTCTCAAAGTATTTTTCTACATAGGAGTGCAAGTGATCTTTTTGGAAAAAAAAGTGATTAAATAGGTCCTGTAATATATTTGGCTTCACACAGAGACAATTTGAAAGTAAACTGATACTTTTTTTAGTTGCAGCGGTGGCAGAAAGAAGAAATATTTTTGAACGGAGCAACATGAATCAGGAATATCTGAAGGCAGGATAGAAAGTGCTGGAGATGATGATAGGAATTTGTATGAAATAACTGTTTCTGATGTTAGGTGTGATAATCATACAGCATCCAAAATAATATTCCGCTATTACTTTCTGTGTTGTCTCTGAATCTTATACTGTAATATAGGTTTAACCTCTTTTTGGAGGTTGGGACTTTCCAGTTGAATCACTTAATTGTTTGGCCAGATACAGGTAGCTGCCAATTTCCTTCCTTTTGTAAAATCTTTGCTTAAATGACCGTGACTTGAATTTTCTTTAGTGTTGCAAGGAGTGAGCTCTATAGAACTTGTTTTTTATTACGTACACATGAGCTTTCCACTGTCTTTTTTCCTCTAGACAAGGATTTGTGAAATTCTCTCTCATGCTTACACATTATGTAATGTAATTAGTTTAAGATATTTCTCTGTCCTTTGTGAACCTGTGTTAACATTTTTTAAAAAGGAGCAGTATGGCTAAAATTTGGCTTGAATTTTTTTCCCCACCAACAGTGGCTAATTAAGTGAGAAAAGTTTCCACATAATATCTCCCTTGTTTTGCATAGTTAGGGCAAAGAAAACATGAAAACTGTGTGGCTGTGTACTTTCTCTGACCCAGGGGTCCAGAGGGCATAGAGATGGTTTGGGAGTTGTGGCCTCAAGTGCCCATGTGGAAGAAATTCTGCTGTGCTCCTGTTTACCAGGCAGCTGAACCCACTGGAGCAGACTGTGGGGGACCTTCAGAGACTTACTCTATTCCTCTCTCCTTACATTATTACTCAACAGACCAAAATGGTTATTCACAACTACAATAAATTCTTTAAAAAAAAAGATTGTTTTAATAACAACAGTAAAAACAGCAACTGCAATAATAGCAACACATTCTGGTTATAGTAGTGCAAAACCCAAAGAGAGATAGGATAAACGCTTTGCAGCTATAATAACACTTCAGGCCACTAAAAAGAGGGGTGTTATCAGTGTTTGGGGATGACAGGCATGTTTGCTCTAGATACTGAACTTGTAATGCTGTTTACATTTGTCCTTACGGGAAGAGTCCTGAGGAAGATTTTGTGCTTGAAACCAGCCTTTGCCTCTTCACCTGAGTTCATTAGATTTGTCTGCATTGAAGAGGAAAAAACACATGCAGAATTTGTATTGTTTTGAGTGACGAGAAAGATGTCCTTGGGGAAGGCAGGCTGAGGTGTGAAGTTGTTGAGGGTGGCAAGAGTCACACTGCAGTGAAGTGTTTGGCTTATAATGAGCAGGGTAAGGACAGTCAGAGGCATAAGTGTGGCTTTCAGCCGCAGAATTTTCTCTGCTACTGTGTTGTGCTTTGTTTTTCGCAAGCCTTGTTTATGGAGCTGGTGGAGTCAGTGCTGCCGTAACTCTTTGAATAGAGCAGGGCAGGCATCTTTGGAAATATGGCTCAGATATTCTTCTGTAGCATGCTTTCTGCCAGATGTTGGGGCAATTCTGCCTTATTTAGAGCAACTGTGGCAGTCAGGAACTGTGCTGTAGCACACTATCCTCCTCCTCAAGGAAATGCATCTTGATCTAAATTTCCTCCCTCATACTTGTCAGGCATTTGTTATTGTTTGCCACTTCTTAGATCCTTTTCCTGTTCTTTTTTGAAGCTATTGTATGACAGGTTTTTCTTGGCCGGTTGCTTTCTATTTACTATAAAGAAACCCACAGACAAATATCTGGGAACTAGTGTTCTTTGAAACCATTTGTAGAATTGCATTGGTGCTTCTTTTTGAAAACTGTAGTCTAAGGTAATTTAAATCACTTCTGAATTTTTAAAATTTTTTAAAACAAAACTTGCTTTTGTAAATAACAAAATATTTGGGTTCAGGTTATTCTGATGCATTTTAAATAAAAAAGCCAATTATATTTGTGTGGGGTAAGAGGAAAGAAATTTCTTTAAAGACATTATTTAAAAAGCATTTTTAAAAATTAGCTTTGCTGTTGCAGGCATAAAACCGGTGTTGTTTTCTAAGTGGAAGTAGGAAATGGAAGATTTGTCACTGTATCAGGGCCTGCGTATAGCAGAGTTATGAAGATTACAATAAACTTAGACCTGAATTATACATCAGTGGGTCTGTTGAAGATGAGAAATTTACTGGATGTTTCAGAATGCACTTTCAATTTCAGGGACAAGTGACTATACGTGCAAAATTTGACAAAGACATTTACCTCCCAGTGGATGCTGAGTTTTACTTGATTTATGATGGATCCCTGAAGAGACACATAGTGGTTGCTGAGCGACTTAGTGACAACACTCTTCAGTCCATAGCTCCAGGTGAGCCTTAGTTCATGTTTGTATTTTTCCACTCTTTGCTCTACCCCAACCCCATTTCAAAGCTCAGCATTACTGGACAGTTTGATAAAACTGTTTTATGTCTCTGTAATGGAGAAAATGCAGGGATTTGAATGATGGGCTTTAGGATCCAGGTTGAGTTTGACTCTCCATAGGTGATCCTGCCTCTTGTAGCAATCCATGCCAACGCAGTATCGGATTAAGTTTTACTGGACTTGCACCACAGGGTGTGCATTAAAGTGCAGTGTTCAGGGATGGCAAAATTTTTAATATGACTTGATTCTGTGCCACAGCCATTTGCCTCTGGTAATCCTAGCACCTGCAAAAGTCCTGTTATTTCTGAGCCTTCTGTTGGTGCAACTGTCAGCCTGGCTTGCAAGACCCTCCTGCTTGTGATGCTTAGAGCTCTGCTGGAGCTGCACATGGTACAGAAGTGTCTGGGAAACTGTTCCAGGGTGCCTCGCTGGAAACAAGGGACATCTGTGTTGCCTCCCAGCTGGCTCTCTGCCTTGGGCTTGTCTCCCTCATGGATGTAACATACACCCTGCTTGTCACCTTTATTGTGTGCTTTGTGGCCTTTTCATTTGTGTGAGTAGGAGGCAGTAAGATGTGGTGTACCTGTGCAATAGGATCTCCTTGTTTTCTCTTGCGTTCTAAAGGGGATTTAGAGTCTGAAAATAAGTGCAGAGTATAAAAAAGGAAAGTTCATTGCTGTTACATAGTGGCTCCTCTGAACCTGTAAATGCTAAATAATTGTCATGGATTACAACTGGGAAAAATACAATGCTAGGCATGCTCCAAGTGGGTTTTAATTTTGTTTTTAAGATCTCAGCATATTCTGTGATACTCTTAAATGGTTCCTTCTGGGGTAGGACCAAAATCCAATGGCTAAAGGCAGCCCTTAATCATAACAAAAGCCATGAACAGATTACAATAAAATGTGAGGTTAAACTATATCCCTGCTGATACTGGTGTTATTTTAAGGTAGCCAGATTGCACATAAGGGAACACAGAACACTTTAAAAACAACTAGTTGTGACAAGTACATGCTTCCTTCTGCAGTTACTGCACATGTACTCATAGCTTTTCAGAGTACATTGGAAAATTTAAACTTGCGCCCTTAGTACATCATGTTTAACTCTCCAGTGAGAAGTACAGCTTGCACCTCTTTTAGATATCCTCTTTTAGCTATCCACCCTGCCTTAGATGTCAAAGGAGTAGGAGAGAAAGACAAAATGGTGAAGAGGCTAAAGGGAAAAACTCCCTTGGACTGGAAGGGTCCCAGCTGTAAGTTACAGAATTGATACAGCATTTAATCAAGTTTGCCAAGACCCTGAAAAGTGCATTAGTTAAAAGCTTTTGGGTTCTGGCTTGGGTAAATGCAAAATCAGTTTTAATAAATAGATTATTTAGTATTAGTATTACTCAGAATTAATTTTGCAGGCCACAACTCCACTCTTTTCAAGAGCATCTAAGTTTTCTTAATGCTTATCCAGGAATCTTTAATTCTTTCTACTGTGGTTGAAGAACCCTCACCTAAAAAGACTGATTCTAGAATTAATCAAGTTGGTATAATTGGGAGGACTGTCGGTTCAAGTCTAGTTGAATCCAAGTTCATCAGTGTAAATGGTTGGTGGATGTCTAAGACTAATCAATGTAATGAAAGGGAAGAATAAAATAATTCTAAATGGGCAGCCACAGCTCTTAGATGCAGATGAGAATGAAAAATAACTGATATATTTTCTGAACACAGATGATGTTAGTGATTTATTTACATTATAATTATAGGCCATGGATACCAAGAAGCAGTTTCTGTGTCTGTGTTAATGTACATGGTGGGTTTCTCACCTGTGGTCCTCGGCAGCTGTCCCATCACTTACAGAGAGAATCTGTCATGCAAGTTGCCTCGCTTTCTGGTTGATTGCACAGAATGTGTCACTGCCAGTAGTCACAAGATGTTGCTGGATAAGTTTGGGTTAAGGATGAAAGATCTGCAGTACCTGGATAATGATTTGATGATGGCTGTTGCTTATGAAAAGTTGCCTTCAACCTGGAACATCCTTGGAAGCTGCCCAGAAAGTGGTAGAGTTTTATTTGAAGTTAGAAAGCTTTTAACAGTGGTTTGGTGCACAGTTCAGAGCAGAATATCTCACTGTTTGGTCCAGATTCTCTACTCTTGTGCTTTATTTTGTGGTTAATACAAAAAATTGTTCAAGTGCGAGAGGGGTAATCAGCGATTTGGTTTGTGCCCAGAGAGTTAAAAAGGATGGTTCTTGTAACTCTGTCTCCCTAGAAGGTTTTTCTGCCTTGACTCACTGTGAGCACAGTTGTTTTATTTATAATTAGAGCTGTTTAAAAGAAGCAAGAACTGTATCATAAAGCTTTGCAGCCATAATTCAAACCAAGTGAGATATTTTGTCTTGGGAGAAAAAGGTGATAGTCAGAGGAGAGTATGTTACTGTAAGCATTCCAGTGTGCAGAGTGAATTTTTGCCATTGTTCTGTCAATGTTTATCCTTCACTTATGACTGTGGTCATTCTTTGGGGAAAATATCATTAAACAAGTTTATAAGTGTTTTTTTTTTTTTTTTTAGTTGTAGAGGAAGTGGAATGAAAATACCTGTGAAACTTTATGTTAGGGTATGCTCCTGAAAAGCTTCATAACAAAATCAGGTGGGATTTTCCTAGTTTCAGGTTTCATTGCAAACAAAGGACTGTAGTTAGGGTTTGCTGAAGAGTATATTTTTCTTTTGCAGAATCAGCTGATTTATAGCTGAGGGTGGAAGCTGTGTTATACTTGATAGCTTCACATGTTTTTCATTGAAAATTTGGTAGTTTTTGCTGTTTCCCTTTTAGTACTTTAAATTGCTGAAAATTAGAAGACAGGCAGTTTCCATGTCAGCCAAACTGAAAGAGATGCATGCAAGCTTTTCGGAAATAAAAACATATCAGTTAAACTCATTTCTTTGGGTAAAGGCTTTTTTCGCATTTTAAATCTTTCTAATTCTTAATGACAGATAACTTAAACTCTGAAGAATGTTTTTTGTCTATCTGTTGCAAACAGATGTAAAACCAAATACCAAGTCTCATTCAAATAATGGCTAGACAGGAGAGAAAAATAAAGGTTGTTAGTTGTTTCATTTTATGTGGAGTAAATATTTGCTCAGCTTCTGAAAAAACTGTTGTATTTTAGCAATGAGGACTTTGTATCAAAGCCTGAAGAAATCAGCTGTAGTTTTGTTCACAGGCTTATCTAAGCATTTAATCAGCTGAAACCCAACCCAGAAGCATCAGCAAAATGCCAGAGGTACTGAGAGATTCTTGGGCATAGCCAGCTGGGTACCTGCTTGCTTGAAACGTGGGGAAAGGTTATCCTGGTTGTGTTGTAGGCCTAGAGAGGCAGAGAGCATCTCAGCTGGTATCAGAGTAAGCTCTGCCAGGGCAACTGCTATCCACGTAGCAAAATTCTTTAATTTTCAGTTGTGCTAACTGTTAATTTTCAGGTGTACTGCAATGTTTATATGGAAAAAGAATATGTTGCCCTTGCAAGACTTTTATAGATCTTGTATTTTTTGTTTCTATGTATTTTTCGTACTTTGTTCACTTTTCAGATTAAAATACTATACATAAATGAAATTTCATTGCAGCCAAAAAAGTTGGGATATGTGCCCCTATTGCCATACAGAGTCTCTGTGAACATTTGAATGTTAGACAAGCATGTCTTCAGCATACTGTGGTGGGGTTGCCTCGTGGGCACAGCTGCACTTGAAGAAGTGACATCTCTTTTTGTACAGCAGATGCTGCGCTTAAATGAAGCCAGGGTCTTTTGCCTGGTTTCTGAATAAACAAAACAAATTCCTGGGACCTGTTAGCGATGCTTATTTACAGTGGGATCTGTCAGTGCACTCCTGCCTGGGCAGTGCTTGAGCCCACCCTTGATGGGGAACTCCTGAAAGCTTTCTGGACAGCTTTTCCTTCAGCCTAAGGGAGGCTTCTCCTTCCCTGTATCTCTCTCTGAGGTCCAGGCTTGGGCTGGGCCTCATATCTATTTTGCTCTCCTCTAGGCAGTTTGTATAATTTTTCTTTAACTTCTGTATCCTTTCTCTCTCCTTTTGGAAAGTATAGTTTTGATCCTCTCTCCTGACTCTGAGAGGCACCGACTGGAGTTCCTTCCTTATGCTGTCCCCATCCCTGTATTTTGGTCCCCAAAGCCAAGAAAGCCAAGCAAAGCTGAGGGCTGTCTGTTGCTGAGGGGGGCCTGTGCACAGAGGGGAAGGAGAGGGAGGGAGAAGGGGATGGACTGAATCTGGAGAGCTTCAGATGTCTCAGCACATGAGGAGAAGTCCTTCATCTTCAACAGTGAGGTAATCAAAGGTTATCCCTGTACTTTTCTACATGCTCTGAAAGTTCAAAACAGGTAAGAAATAGGATCTAGAAATTTATGAGTATTTAGAAGTAGAATGAGAACTTTCCCTTCCTGCTGTCGCTATGACTCCTCGTACCAAGGATTGGAGGTGTCTTGACACTTGACAATGTCAGGATGTTCTTTTTGATATGAATGTTATGAAATACATGGGTGCTATCATCCAGCATTACTTAGGGCATAACACTTTCGTGATTCAGTCAGTTTTCAGAGCTACAGGGCTATTTTTGTTGGAAAAAATACTTTTGAGTGACATGTTGCTGGAGAAAACTATTGCACTGTCTGCTGTTTTTTGACCTCATTGATTTTTATAAGGATTTAGAAATGTAAGGGTTGATGGAAAGATAGAGGAACTCTTTAGTCGTAGGAGTTTTGGTATTCAGGAAAAATGTTTGAATTCCTTTTATAAGGTATAAGAAGGATTGGATAAAGAGAGCCAAGAGATTGTCTAGAGAGCATTGCAAATAATTCAGGAATTTAGTGTAGTTGCACAGGTCAGGAGTTATTGGCCATTTTATAGGAAGTTGGACAAAAGAAACAAGAAAGCATGACCCTCTTTGTAATCCTGACTTATAATAGATGTCTGTGTGACAGCTGTGACAAGAGCTGCTCACTCCCACAGAGTGGCCAGATGCTGAGATCAGCATCTTGGTGCTAGAGAAAACTGGGGACTCAGCAAAGGTGCTCTGCTTAGACATTTATTTGTTGGTGGGTTTCAGGAAAGGGGAAGGAGGGGTAGGGAGGAGGAAGAGGGAGAAGCCGATTTTGTTTATTGCACCTTGATAAAGGATATTTTCCTTCTGAACCAGATTATTGAATTTATGGAGACAATCAGTATTAAATAATAACCTAAAAAGTGCTGCCAGAAAAAAAAAAGAGAATTTTCCCACAGTGTTTTTGTTTACAAAAAAATTTTAAAAAAAGGGAAAGATGCAAAGAAGGAAGGGAGGAAAGAAAGACTAAAAAAGAGAAAGAAGAAATAAATCTGAATGAGAAAAATGCTTCCAAGTAACTCTTTTTTTCTTAGCACCATCAGGTTATGGCAGCCTTCCAGTACTGGCAGTCCCAAGAACCATCAGACATAGGTTCAGCATCTTCTCTGTGGCTTTTTTATCCTTGACAAACACAGGTTTACATTTCTCAGCTGTCGGAGGGCAAATGGGAGCACAGGAGGGCACTTTGCAAGCACTGCTCTTTATGGACAAGAAACTGAGGGCATCTTAGTTTCTGGTTGTTTTTGAGGCGCTGTCAAGAGAGCGAGTTCGTGTTGTCCGGGTTACTTAACTGTGCTGGTAAACAAAGAACACTTGCTGCCAGCTTTGCCACTGTTTACAGTTATTTTCAAGAGGAAGACTGCTCTTTTAGGTTTTTGTCTATTAATGGAAGCAATAATGTTACAGCCTGAATTAATAAAACTAATTGTGGATCGAAGAGAAGGAAACAGTGTTTAGTTCCCTTTTGTGAACAAGGAGATTTTCCATTTTTTTCTCTTAAATGTGCTGTAATTGTTTTCTAGGGATAGGTCTTGTGAAATGAACTGAGCTACCGTGTTGCTTTAGAGTCTGCCTTTGGGGGACACTTTCCCATTTTCTGTGGCACTTTTTCCTTTTTGTAATTAATGCAATTCTTTTTACTTGGTATTCCTTCTAAAGTGCACAAGCTCAAACCTGACTGATGCATGTCAGGGTTTTGATGTAAATTAAAGAAATTCTGTCTGTGTCTCCTCTTCAGCTGGAATTTTAGATTACTTTTTTTTTCCCATGGAAGGAAATGGAGAGGAGTGCAGAATGCCTGTTCTCCTTCACAGAATTAGAAAAACACTGGGAACAGTGGATAAGTGGGTCTAGGTCTGGTGAGGTTTGTGAGGAGAGGTAATTGTATTTTGGTCAGAAAATTCAGGAAGTTAGAGAAACAGATAAATCTTTGTCCCAGCAGGAGTTTGTCCTTTTGGAAACTGCGCCTGGCAGAGGGAGGAGGATGCTAGCCTGTGTGTTGTGAAGCAGATGAGTGTCTTCTAGAGCCTGCTGCTGGCCCAGAAACCTACATGGGGCAAGATATTGTCAAGCACGCTTCAAGCTATGGGTTTCCAGCAAGTGTACAATTCTCATCTCCTGGTTAGTGGAAATAATGGCAGAGAGGAGGCATTTGGGATCCCTTTGACCATGAGGAGGCTTTTCTGGGAAGAACACTGAGCACTTGGAGATACACAGAGTGACAGGAGAGTAAGTACTCTAAGAGATACAGAAGATAGTTTCCTATTGAAGGCAGTATAGAGAAGTGGGGCTCTGGAGCCGCTCTGCTGCTGAAGATACAAAGCTGTGCTCTGACCCAGACCTCAACCTTCAGTTGGCATTGGGCTGGAGAGCCCTGCTCTTCTCCTGGCTGAAAGGCTGTCCCAGCTGGTATTCTGCACTTGGGTGGTGCCCAAAATACAAGTGTCTTACACCAGACACTTCGGGGGAGTGTTTGGCTGCAGTACTAAAGGACGAGGACTATCCCTCCCAGCAACAGAAACCATCTCCTGTAGTGTTTTGCATCCTAGCTGGGGTCATCCAATCAGTAGAGTCAGCTGGAACTCCATCTGAGGTGTAGCTGTGGCTCCATGATGCATGGGGCTGGTGCATGGGAGCCTTTTCTAGCCCCCCTGCTGCTAGAACTGCTGAGGCAAGACTCCCTTTGCAATGGACCTTTATCTTCTCTCCTTTTCTTCTGTAGGATTGATGCCAGTCTCTGGGAGTTGGCTCACGTGGGTATGCTCTCCAATGGTCTGTCACATACCTCACTTCAAGCATTGTAGCCTGATGTCCCCCAACAAAACCCACTTGTGGGTTTTTGCACAAGTGGCGTGCACTGGAGACAACTTTATAAATAATCTCGTTCCTAATGGAGAAATGAAAAAAATAGCAGTAATGTATAAAAGTATGAAGTCAGGAAAAAAATTCAATTTGTTAGCCAGTTTTGATGTCACCCCCTGCCTTTCAGTCTTGGAGTTTTTAGTCTCCTTCCAGGAAATGAATGAGATTCAGAGCCCAGAAGGGGCTTAGTCATTTCTGTCAGAGAGAAATATTTGGTTTTAGGTTTTTTTTTTGGACATAAGAAGGGATTCAGGTGCAAGAAAGAACAAAAGGGTATTTTTTAATGTTGAAAACAGACTGTTTGGCTCAGCTCTGTGTAACCCAAACAGAATGTTTTGGCTGGAAAACAGGGATGTAATGCAAAACAGTCTTGATAGTGCCTGTCGTTTACAGCCCCGCCTACCTTGCAGTAGCTGACCCTGTCTGAATCAGCCAGCAGCATGTCCTTCAAATCATAGGAGTGGTTTTGTTTGTACATTGATGGAAAATGGCATTTTATACCATTGAAATTAAATACTATTTTATACCATTTAAATATGAATATGTTGAAGAAGTCTTGTGCTTTCCTTCTTTTCCTTATTTTGTTCCAGCTTGCCACAGAATGCAGTTGAATTATGTTGGGGTTTTTTCCACAATATTGGTCTGTGAGTATGTTTATTTCTGGATAGTTTTTTTTCTGTTGTGTTTTCTTTGTGGTTCCCCCCTCCTTGCCTTTATGCCACACTTGAATTCTTCCCCAAGGGTATGGGAAAATAAAGTGAGAAGTGTAGGAAAATGCCATTTGTTCTGCCACACTGAGGAAGTATAAGAGAAGGTGATAAAAGTAGAGAACTGAAACTAGAAATTGTTCTTAAGGGAAAGAATTGCTAACCTCCTGTTGTTTCAGAACTTTACAATCTTTTAATGAAAATCTTTTCTTTATAGGCATGTCTGTGTGTGTGTGTGTGTGTGTGTGTGTGTGTTTTGTTTTGTTTTGGTATTGCTGATTCTGGAATAGGACAACAGCAGATTTTGGATGTAAGTGTCCCTGGAGGTGATATGGTCCTACCCGCCACTTGGAACTGGGCTAGCTTTGGAGTTGTATCAGGTTGCTAAGGATCAGGTTTTGAACACCTCCAAGGACAGATAGTCTGTAACCTCTCTGGGCCACCTTGTCTCAGTGCTTCACCCTCCTTATGGTGAAAAATCCTTGTACTGAAGTGCATACTTACCTTTCCATTTATCTTTCTGAGTAGACAGTTTGAATTTCAGATTTTCCTTTTGTGAAGGTATTAGTAATTGCTTTATGTTATCAGTTTCTGTTCACTCCTGGGCAGGCCATGTGGGACTAATAAGAAGAGAGTAGCCCAACCCACATCATCTACAGAGGTAAAGGACAGGGAGGAATGTGAGTGCTGTTTCTGACTGAGTGTATCAGGGCTGAGAGCAGACACAACCTGCTGGGTGGCTCAGCTGCCATGCGCATTCAAGCTGGCCATGAACAAATTTAGCATAAGATTAGATGGAGGTTGTTAGGTTAGGCAAATAAAGATCAGTTACTAGACTATTTGTGGTGAGATAGTAGAACTTATTGTTTTAGATGCCAGTTTCAGAAGGCAAAGATTAATTACTGTTATTTTTAAAACTTGTTCTTTTGCAGCAGACTTATTCATACTACATTGTTTGTAAGATTTGGCTGCCAGAAGAGTAACTTTATTTGCACTTTTGGAGCAGAGAGAAGGCTATTCCTCATCAGGGCTATCTAAGGGCTCCATTTTTGCTGAGTGGGAAAGTGCTAATCTTATCGTCCTCAGAGCAAGCTTATCTGGCTTCTTTTTTTTTTTGCATTGTTATAGTATACATTGAAACCCAGTGGCCACAGGCCAACGTTCAGAGTAAAGTTTACCTTTTTGTTTCAATGCATTTAGTCTGAGGATTAGGGTTGCATCTACAGATATTTGGCATGCTTAATATTGAATTATGTATTTGCATGTGTTTTAATTAGATTAGTTTGTCTGCTGTCTTGTGTTAGCACTTTAAAGTGTTAGCACTTTAGACATCAAGACTTAGAAGAGTTTCAGTATGCCAGATCAAGAAGCAATTCTGAATTTTTTTTTTTTCCTGTGAATGCATAATATTTGTTCAGGGTCTACATTTTGGACCACATAATTTTCTGTGTATTTAAACATGAGCTCCTTGGTGTACATATAAACACTCCAGACAAGGTTTTCTGCTGGGCTCCAGACAGGTAGCACAGCCTTGAGTCTGCTGAAGTCCTTTCAGGGGAGACCCTGAAGTACAGAAATAGCACCGGGGCCAGTGCTGTCTATGCAAAGCACAGATGATGTTATCAGTCTCTATTCAGATATACAGCTAGGGAGGGGGAAGATACTGACGCACATTTTCATACTGTGACTGAATTGTTAGGTCGTTCTCCGAGTGAGTGAGAGATCCGGGCTTTGAGCATTGTTTTTCACTTCTGAGGATGGTATAATGAGAAAGGCATCCATGTCTAAACAGCAGAGACTTCTCCTAGCTGATTGTTGCATTGTAGTCAGTCTGCTGTTTTCTTGCTCTTGTGCCCTGCATCCCCTGAATTTCCCTCTGCACCATGCCCTATTTTCAATTTCTGTGCAATGGAGGGAACATGATATGCTTCCATCAGATGAAAACAGACTGGTTTTTTGGAGGAAATTTGAAGCTGTATGTGTTCAAACCACATCTGCCTGGGGGTGGGGGGGGGAAATTGTACTGTGGTCTCTCATTTTTCGTGTAGCACACCATGCACAGGTTTTGAGAAACCTTAACTATGGAGGAACTATTTAAATGTTCCTCCATAGAAGAGCATCTCAGCTCCAAGCAGACCATGGTGTTTGATGAGTAGTGTTTGATTGGGCTTCGAAACAGTGAGCTTCAGTCACTTCTTCTGGGCTGTGTTGGTCAAGGCCAGGTTAGATGGTGCTTTGAGAAACTTCTAGTGGAAGCTGTCCCTATCCATGGCAGGGTCTTTGAGTAGGTGGTCTTTGAAGTTTACTTCCGATCCAGGCATTTCTGTGGTTCCATGTTGCTTATGGTTCCGTTTAGCAAAGCAGTCTGCAAATGCTTGAGTTGGATTCAATGGCATAAACATTGCACATGCTCAAAAACTTTGAAACATCTGTGCTATCTTGTTTCATAGATGTGTAAATGCTATAGATCATATTAGTGTTGGTAACTAAAATGTAGCAATGATCATCCTTTCCAAAGACTTAAATTAGAAACACTGTGTAGACCGTGAAGGAAAAAAACTCCCCATGATTCATTACTTTCCTCTGTGGCTCTGGATCCTACAGCAGATCCTGTGCCCAGATGGACATATATTTTCCTATAATCTGAAATGGAGAGGCCAAGAAAAAATTTTAAAGACTGAAACCTGTGGAGAAAATTGTTGCATAGGCGGGCTAGCAGGTCGCATATTGGCTAGCCACAGTAAGATGAAGTTTAAAAAATAGTGGTGTGACATTTTAAATGCGTGTTCCGCAAATACTTAGGTACATATTATGTAAATGTTTAATGATATTCTGATATAAAGAATTATCCTTGTGTCTTGTTAATGTGTCTACTTCTGTTAGAACTGCAATAAAAATAGTTTTCAGACACTACATTCAGGTTTGCTGGCTGCTAAAGTGCTCAAGTGTGTGCCCTGAAACTCCCTTTTACTCTGATGCTTGGAATTTCTTTCATTTATTGAAGGAAGCATGGTGTCTTTTTCTGGGATTTGACTGTCTGGAAGTTTTGATTCCACCTGAAATGGAAAAGTAAAATGTCTGGATGGGTTGCCACCACATACTCAATACCAAATACTCAGATAAAAAACTGCCTCACCAGCGGAGACCCAACAGTGATTTTCCCTCTGTAGTGGTAGGGA
>NW_005054476.1:825737-847611 GCF_000277835.1 Geospiza fortis | reverse complement strand
CTGGCTCTATGGGATGTGGAGATAAAGAATTTTTTGAATATAATAGCACTCTTAAGTCCAACATTTTTGAAAGAGGCTAATGACATTTCCCCCATTTCCTCCAGAGAAGACATTCAACCTTGTAGAAGGCAACTCTTCTGTTAGAATGTCCAGAGAGGACGTATGTATTTGGCTGAGACATGACAGCAGCCTTCAATTGTGCAAAAGGAATCTGTGAAGGGACAGAGATGGAAATTTCAGTGACATTTATTAAATCACTGGAAACCTAACATATTTTAGCTGATTGTTCTGAAATCTGTAGAGCAATGGTCCCTAAATACTTGACCCTCAGGGAGGAACCCTTATGTTTATCTTCATACCAAAATATCAGTGTAAGAAACTGGTTGAGTGGCACTGGAGAATATTTTATTTATTGCCTTTAAACTGCAGAGACCTTTTGTTTGAGAATAAATGTATTGAGGCAAATAAATCCTTCTTGAAGACAGGCCAGGGAATGGTGTGAATGATAATTCAGCATCTAGTGACTAAGTCATGGTTGTGTACTCCTTTATTTTAAACTTCATCCCATTGAACTTGATGATTATGTGCTAAAAAGTGGAGAGGAGAGGAAGGACTGGCACATGAAGTCAACTTCTGAGAAGAGAGAAGCAGGAATTTTCCAGCATATTCTATGTATGTGTGTGTTGTTTTATAGCTTATAGGCTTATATAGATCTCTTACTGTCCTGATAAGCAGCCTGCCTTGAGAAATCATATCCCTTTTTAAAATATTTTTAAAATTTTTTAGTTTAGATACTTGGCTGTGCTGCTGGATGTTTTGTGTTGCTGAGACAAGGCAAATTGCAGGAAAATTGCTTTTTAACTATCTTCTCCATTGGGATATTTACTGGTGCTAAGTGCTATATTACATACAGAGAATGAGAGAAATAATAATTAATTAACAGCTAGAATTATCTAATTTCAGCTGATTTCTTTGATGGAAGAAATTATATAGCATTTAGCTATTCTGTAGCTCTGCATATGCAATTAAGTATGTAACTGCTGTTTTCAGTGAAAGACCTAAAGTCTTCTGCCAAAAGGATTTTGTTGGTCTGAACCTGAGCTATATTATTTCTGCAGATGATAATAAGTGTTTTTTAATGCTTGCCAGCAAGTAAAATGCTGGGGTTTGTTACTGATGATTTTGATCTGCTTGCTGTGTTTTTTTGAAGAGCCTAAACAAAGAGAAACTGTTCTCCATCTTGTGATGAAGTTGGGCTTGGTTAAGCTTTCCCTGTTCTTGGCAGCCCAGCCTGGAGGGTCATCAGCCTTAGCATTACCTATTGAGGATGGAGCAGCACCCTTAGATTTGGCTTTACAGAATGGACACTCCAAACTTGTTGAGATCTTTACAAAGTGTGTATAATGCTTTCTTTACTCTTTTCTATGAAATAGTCTTGTCATTTAAGGGATGTGGAGAGTACTGTTATTTATCTGAGGAGAGTTTCCTATTTTGTGCTGGTTTCTGCTGCTTTTTGCCCGTATTATAATTTTAAATGGTAAATTTGCATTTACAATTGTAGGAAGTTTATTATTTGTGTCCTTTGTTACATTTGAAGTCAGTTAATAGTTAAATGATAGAGGACCAGCTGCACTATCAGGTACCTCTCTCAGCACTGTATCAGCTGAATCCTGACACACTAAAAACAAGTAAAGACCTCCCTTAAAATATATATAAAGAAATATTTATATAAGAACAGAACCATAGGAAAGCTCAAGTTTGAACAAATGAGGGAGAATCAGCAACGAAGACAGTGCTGCAGTTATGACTCTGTTTTGCCAGAGAGCTGCCACACTGACAAATAACTTAAAGGACAAGTGCTTTCTGGCACCTTTCAGCTATCTAGAGCTCTGTCTGTACAGTCCTGAGGAGCTGCATGGGGTGTATGTATGTGTCTTGGGATACCAAATAGTAAGCATCAGACACCCCTTCTTACTCTTGGCTTTTCTTTGCAAATAGAAATGCACGAGAATTAGGATGCATTTTTATTTTGGTATGCGGTTCTTTCAGTTTTGGCTCCATGCAGCCTGTAGTTTATGTGAGACTTACCTGTATTCAGCTTAAAAAAAAATACAGCATGGGTACAGTACATTATGTTATGACTGTCTCATTTGTTTGTTATGTCCAAACAATACTGTATTCCCTTGAGATATTTTCTGTTTTTCACTCTTGTGGGATAACAAATTGCTAGCTGCCAGTTGTGTCCTACTGCTATAAATGGCAACGTTGACAGGAAAAGGTACTTTTTTGCTCATTTACAGCAATTAGGAGAAATAGGTATTGTCACAGCTTGTTCATTCTGGCTTCTTTAAGTACTGAGTAACTGTCTAGAGCTAACATTGTTTTTTCCCAGTTGATAGCTAGAAGTAGCTCTGTGTTGTTAAGGCTGAAAAGAGTCATTGGTACATTTTTGTTTGCCCAGCTGTGTTTTCAGTGGCTGATTCAGATTTTCTGACTCTGGTTTTTGCGGTGGGTGTGTTGGGGTCCTGACAGGCTGTGCTGGAGGCGAGCCGGAAGCTCACTGTGGCAGCGCTCTCATTCAGCCTGTGCAGAGGGCATCTGCTGTGGCTAAAAGAGTTTGTCATTTCAGCTTCCAGGGCAGTCAGTCGCTTGACATTTCAAGAGCAGAGATCAGCAAGGGTGCCTGCATACAGTTTGTTCATTCATCTGTAGCTCTGGCACTGACGTTCAGTCACACTGCGCATCGCTTGCCAGAGTCAGACATTAAGCTCTTCAGAAAATACTTCTGGGACAGACCTCTTCTTTACCAGGTACCACGGATTTTCTTCATGATTTCCAGCTGTACACTTTTCAGGCTGGATTTGTTTTCATTGAGTAGCCTTTTAATTTAAGCTGCCGTGTCACTGATCACCAGTATAATTTTGTGATTACTGGTATGGGTTTCTACTTTGTGTAGGTGCAGCACTTTGTATGTCTGAAGCTGGAGCATAAGAGGTGTGGAGAACTTTGTAAAAGCCTCTTTTGCCTCCCAAGTTGTTTTTTAATCATGGTGGACTCTAAAGGGAGTATCTTTCCCTGAAATCTCTGTGTCTTCAATTGCATTGCCATTGTATTCGTGTTTGTACTTGAAATATTTGATTTAGTTCCATTCTTCCGGTAGTGTAATGCCTGGGAGCCTTTATCAAGAGCCAACCCTGGTCTATTAGTTGCAGCAGAAATACAGAGTACAGACTTTTTCTATGGAGTTTAGTTTAGTTTTTCTTATTTTAATGTAAAATGTTTGAAGCACTGTTGTCATATCCTTCAGGACATCTCTTGATTCAATATAATAAAGAGAATGCTTGAATGTCTAAGTTCTTTAAAAGCAATGCAGATGCTTACCTGTATTTTCAGATTGAGACTGCACAATATACATAAAACTAGTGAGCTAAAAACACACTAAAAGTTGGCTTTTTTTCTGGTCTTGAACTTCAGCTTTTCTTTTCCATTCTTAGCTTTGCATTTCCTCATTTGGGCACTGATTTTCCTTGTGTTACCTTTATTTCATGCTGCATTTTTTTTAACTTAGAAAATTATTTAGATGTTATGTTTAATATAGAAATTTAAGGCGTGGCATACTGTAATAGTCCTTATGTATAATCTTACATAACCACATTCTTGAGATTTTTATTTGTTTCAACACAAAAAAGTTACTCTCTGTAGTTTGCAGAATCCCTGCAATTTGTGTGTGGCTTTTCCGTTAACAATAATGAACTCAAAAGGAAAACCAGAACTATAATCAAGAATGCATTGTTATTTATATGATTGCCTTTTTCTTGCACTCACAAAGTCCTTGTTTTGCATTCAGTCTTTGAAATGGAAAAAGAAAGTGTGGCATGTTAGGTATTCTCAAAGACTCTGAAAAGCTATAAAATTCTGCATTTGGTATTTTCAGGAAAAAGCCTACTGTCCTGGATTTGTTGGTTCCCCTTTTGCCATTCCTCTAGTTGCAGCAGTCTAGGTTCTGTTGCGGGGACCTTATTCCCCTCCTGCTCAGCATCAGTGTTGCAGCACTTTCAATCAAGTAGGAATAGACCAGAATAATTGGGAATATCACATGGTTTATTTAGTTAATTTCTTATACAAAAGCTGTTGTTTTTAGACTATGTATTATGTCCAAAAGCAAAGGTAAAATTAATTTTCCTTCCATTGCAAACAAGAATTTTGAGTTCTTTGGTTGTATCCAAAGCATTGGGAGGCAATTATAAATCTTTGGTAGATATTAGAGATTTCACAGTACACAGTCTTTTAAAAATAGAGATAGAATTTACTGCTGTCCTAGAGTATTCATTTCATCTATAGAAGACTAAGACTGTACATCTGGTGTCTTGCGACTGTACAAATGACCACATTGCTACTTTATGCTTGAGTCAGAAAGTCATGAACTGAAGAAAGGGAGCTTTGTCTCAGTAATGGTGGCATGTAGTGTTGGATTTGTGTGAGATGATTGCCTCAGACAGCAGCACATCTATTAATGCAATAAAAGCATGAATCTTTCTGAAGTATATTCTTCACTCTCTGCTGTGTCAGTTCTTTCAGTTAAAACAGTAATGGAAAAGTTAAAACAAGCTGTCAGTAAGCTAAAGTCACTTGTATGAGAAGCCGTGCCTTTATTCAGCAGTTCAAAAAGTGGAAACCCTGTGGCCACTCTAGGCAACAGAGATGGGGGAGATAGTTGAAATTGCTGAAAAAGAATGTGAAATTGCAGAATTCTGTGTGACCTTCTTGGGGCAGAGATTGCTGTGGGGTAGTGGTGCCTTCCAGTGGGACGATGTGGTTGGTTCATTGTGCACCTCCAGTGGAGACCTAGGCATCAGGAGAAGGTGATCCATGAGGCAGTCTGAGCTGCTGCAGGCAGCACAGCCAGTGCCAGGCAGAGGTTTAATAGTTTCCCAACTTTCATTTGACTTTTCCTGCCTGACAGGTGTTCAAGTGGGAAACTGCCTAGCGCAGCAAGAGATGAGCCGAGAAAAATGTAACTTGCCCCACTGAGGTGGGGCTTCATGGCTTTCAAATTAGTTTGGCTGCAGTATTCAGCCCAGGGTCATCCCTGGCTTTTTCTTTTGTGTTCAGGTTACCACGTCTTTTCTCTGTTTGCAGATCTTGGTAGCTGGCAAATACACAGGCAGTCTACTAGAGGGAAAGACTAGAAGCAAGCAGAGTAGTAGATGAAAGCACACAAAAGAATCCATTCTTTCTTCCTCCCACTTTGTTTTTGATTTCTGAGAGTAATTTCTAAAATAGGAGACTGTATCCCAGCCCTCTCTTCCTTTCGAGCAGGAGTGATGTAGTTAGTGTGTATCTGAGTGAGGGAGCAGCCTGGCCAGGGGCTGCAGACATGGGGAGTGGAATGTCTCCTGGCTTCCAGACTGGGTCTGTCATGTAGTTAGTGTTTAGTCCCAGTTTATTCTCTTTGTATTACCTATCCATCAAAATTGCTTGCTTTACAGGGATGCTTTTAATGTAAACTAGAATTCTGAATGGAGCTGTTGTGCAAAGCTGTGGTGCTGCTTTTCTCATAGAGAAGAAGGTTGTGAGCAGTGAAATGCAAATGGTAAATCTGTTCCTTTGGATCTTTCATGTAAGCAGGAGGTGGCTTCTCTCTGTGGTTAAAAATATTTCATTGGTTTTCCTCTTGAGGGCTTGCTGTCAGTTTCCTCTGGAAGGTAGCCAATGAAATATTCCTTGTGGAATTTCTCTCAGTCATTTTAGTATTGCTCATAACATAAGTGCTTGTCAGTCTTTGGTACTGTTTTTGAGTTTTTAGATAAATGTCATGGGCATCAAATACAGTCACTGTAATTTTGATTTTTTTTATAGAGTTTTAATTCAAATGAAGTTGAGACTGTGGAAGGTCCAAAAATGCCCTGCGGTACAACACGCTTTGTAGAAGGTACAGTGTTTTTATTCCATAATGTTGCAATCTTTCAAAGCTCTAGGAAGTTGGCACAGATTCATACACTATTTATTTATTCAGAAAGATCATGTTTCATATGGTTTTAGAGACCTGTTAGTAGAGAACAGTGGAATAGGTAAGTCATACATTACAAGAGTTTCGTAAATCATGATACTCCCCACAGAGCTTGGTTTTCCAATGTCAGACTGAAACTGTTCACAAAATATTATGACGTTTATAGTGGCTGGAAAAGCCTTAACTGATTCAGTTTTAAGAGCTAGAAAAATGTCAGGTGGTTCCAGGAGAGGGCAGTGTTTAACTGAATGAACTCTCCTGCAAATTCCAGTAAAGCCTAATAAGTTAATAAAGATAGGAGCAGAGTAGTGATTTGTATGGATAGTTCTGGGATCCGGCCTAAACTTCTTAATGTGGCAAAGTCCTCGTTTGTTTCCATTAGATGTTCACTATTTTGATGAGCAGTTTACCTCTGCAAGGATTGTGGGACTGCTCTTATGGGTGAGAATGGTCTTTCATTACCAAAATACCTCCCTGTGTACCTCAGAGCAAGCAGGTCTTAGAGCTGAAGAGAAAATCACAAAAAAGTATCATTCTTCAGCATCAGAATTATGAGGCTTGGGGACTTATATCTGATTCTTAGGAATGAATTAAAAGTTTTTATCACTTGTCCATCAGCCTTCCTTGAGGGCAGCAGAAATCTGAGCACCTGCACAAACTGTTGACAGGACCAGGACCTGATACAGGGAAAGAAAGGGTGGGGATTAGTTTGGAGGGCATCAGCTAGTAACTTCAAGTGAATGGGTAAAATAGGGACAAAGTAATGAATTTAAATGTGTATGCTGCCATTGCTTGTGCTGAAAAAACAGCTTTATACCCAGTTTTTCTGACCATCTTCAGGCAACAAGTATTCTGCCATTAGAAGTTAAATTTGCAGAGAAATAATAAGCAGTTGTTAACAAGCTACATATCTGTTATTGTAAGTGCAAGTGAGAATTTATTATGTGGGTTTTGTGAATGGCCTTGCTGATACAGTGTGAAAATGCATTTACTCTAGGTGTTCACCTGAGCACTCTACTCTGACCAGGGTGGTCTTTATGCTGCTACTTGGGGATAGAAAGTGAATGGCCTTCATTGGCAGTCTATATGTGCCAGTCACTTGGCCAGTGTGACTTGTGGGTGATGATTACTTCCATATTTTTCACAAAAAGCAGCTTTAATTTGATCTGACTTGCACAAGCAGAATGGAAACATCAATGGGTATTCATAGCCCAGAGAGAGAGCGGGAGAGTCTCCGGTTCAGGACATCTACAGTCATTTTGGATTCTGATAAGCACCAGAGATATTTGGCACAGGCACCCCTAGCTATATGTGTTTTCAATGGAAACTGTATACTTTTGTGCCTTCATGCATCAGAGTTACTTTGCACATGTTTAAAAAAAAAATCATTTCAACACCTGGAAAAGCAGGTTTGTAAGTATGGTAAGTACATTTTGTAAGTATTCAGGACCAACACAAACAGATTGTAGTAAACATGTTGCATGTTCTATGCTCTGTGATAATCTACTTGTAGACATGAGAAGCCTACAACTACTGTTTGTACGGTGTTAGTCAACAAAGCTTTTTCATCTTCTGATATTTTAATGTTTGATCGGTTACCATATTTCAGCAAGGCAGACTGTTTTCTAACCACCAAGTAAAAAAAAAAAATCATTGAATGGTGGTTACTGGTGACTAGTGGCTTGTCTTAAAATTTCCATTTGCCAGCACTCAGGAAATCAAAAGAACTTTGTTCCAGATTGAGTTAAAATTGTTGCTGCAGGAAGCAAAAATTATATGAAATTATTGCGCTTCTTTACTACATTCTGAGTTGCATGCACTGAACTCCTTTATAAAGTGTCTGCTAAGTTCAGGACTTTATTTTGGCAGACTCATGTCATGAAAGTATCCCCCTCAGATTTTAAAACTGCTGCCGTTCCAAGAAGTAGTAGCTACTCGCTCCTAAAGTCAAGACCAACAGGCCTTTAAAACCCCATGCTATCAGAACTCTTGAGCTGTTAATGAGAGGAGGCTGATATAGCCAATCTCCTCCATGTCTTGTGAAATGCCATCAAATGAAAGCAGTGGGTCAGTGTAAGGTGATGCTGCTATCTTGATCTCCAATAGCAACTTAAATTCAAATATATGGAGTGATACATTCTCCTGACATGATGCAGAACAAAAAGTGAAGTAGGTGGTACTTTGGCTAACTTTATAGTTTGTGCTTTTCTTTTCTCTTTTCTAAGTTTGAAATTCTGTGCCCATGAGTTGACTGAACACTGTTACCAGGAAGATAAGCCAATTGTTGCTACAGTATATATTGTCTAGAGAAAATTGCTTTTTATTTCTGACAATTGTGGAACTGAATAATAATAATTATAATAAAAATAATGACAAGTGCATGTCAGTACTGTAGAAAAATCTTCTCATGCAAGCTTTAAAGTAGGTGTCTGCACTTGCAGAAGAAATAGTCTGCTCCTACTAGCTGAAAGGTGGTGTCTGGAATGTTTAGTTTGACAGCACCAGGGATTTTGTGTTCTATGGTTGTGCTGTTTTAGAATGCAAGGGGAGATATATTCGTGAGTGCTGCAGGAGTTTAATTAAAGAGGGTGGATTAATTCAAAATGAATGACTGTGGTACTGATCAGCATGGACCCAGTCCTACCTCCTACCAGTGTCCAGGGGCCCTGCTGAGGTCAGGGACAACAGGTTACAATGGGCACATAACTGCATCTCAGAACTTGTGTGATTTAGGTAATGGGCAGCTGTCTTTGAATTGTTTTTTCCAAGATGTGTTGATAGAACTCTTTTTTTTAAAACCTTGAGTGTATGCTTTGTTCAATGCCAGTAAAGGTCCCCAGGTTCCATATACCTCAAGGCACCCTATGCTGCCTGCTGAAGCATACTTAGTTTAACTGTTTGCTGGAGCTGGAAAATTAAGAGGATGTCTGAGAACAGATATGAACCTAGAGTTGAAAGATTCAGTATAAAATGAAGCATATTTACCATGATGACTCTATCTATATGATTTCAGTTTCATTTGATTTTAAAATATGCTTGCTAAACAATAATGTTCCTGGAAGCATGAGTGAGGCTTGTGTTCATTTACATTCCTGTATCTTTGCTGTTTCACAGTAGTCCTTCAGGCTGCATTTGTGCAAAACTTGAAAAGTGTGGGAGGTGGTTTTTTTTGGTGTTGCTGTCTCCTTCGTATCCCTTGGAAGAAAATATAAACCAAAACCCAAACAAAAAAAAAAAAAAAAAGAGCAACAGTGAAGTGAAGATATTTTTTTACTTTTTGCGTTAAAAATGCAAAGTCTGATTTCAGAAAATGCATGATATCCCTGCAGAAGAAAAGCGGAGTTCAGCTGCTCTGTGCATTGGTGTGAGGCACAGTCCTTGAGCTGTTGATTTTCTGAGCGTGTGGGGGTTAATCAGCCCAAACATAACTGTGACAATAAAATAGCACTTGTTGTGCATCCAGCTTGCATGCTGCCCACGGGATTGCTGCTGCGGGGAGATGCATGGGCTGCCCATGTCCATTGTTCTGTCTTGCCTGCGTGCTTCTTGTGTCCCCTTTCCTCTCTGAAAAAGGAGAGAGACCAGCAGCAGAAACCAAAGCAGATCCAGACTGAATTTCCTTCTTATGAAAGGCAGCAATCTTTGCTCTTGCAGGTCCTGTGAGCTTGGCTTCTGATGAGTTGTCCCAGGGTGATACAAAGGTACAGATTTCTCTTTTTACCAATTGCTAAGCTTTATTTAGGCTGAGAAGCAGCAACCTCTGTGTACCTATTTGAGCTAAGAAATAAATTCTTGCCTGCCAAACACTTCCTGCTACTTCTATGCTGCAGGAGTAGTTATGTGTGTAGATGATAATTATTTGAAATAACCTGTTATGTAGTTGTGGGTTAGAAAGCCAGCTTGCAGAAGCAAGCTCTGCTTTGGGGCCAGAAAGCTCTTGTATTTATGGTGAAGCTTAGTGCCTTTAGGGAGCTTGCAGCTGCCAGTTTGGGGTCAGCACCAGACCTACGTCCAGCGTAAGTTTCATCCTTCAGACGGCATGGTTCATTACATCTGAGGAGTTAGTCCCTGAGGGAGACCTTGTGGGTAGCTGTGAGTCCTTAACAGGATGCAAATGGGAATAATGTTTGATGCAAAAAAATACTGCAAGTTCCCATTGTCATCTACTTGGAGGTATCTAAACAGCTTTGGGGAGAGACCAAAATATGTGAGAAGTGCCATTACATCTGTATTACTGTCAGTTGTATTTGATCTCTAGTCTTATATTCTGCTTTTTATTTATATGTATTTGTTTACAAAACTAGAAAATCTTTGTCTTGGTATTTCTTAAGTACCTTTAAAACAGGAGCTTGATTAGTACCTTGGTGGGTATGAAGCTAAAATAGTAATTTGAATCGAGAGAAACAAAATCTGGTCAAACCAGGTAAATCTGGTAAAAGTGATATCAATACCAAGTGACTACTGTTTGTTTTGGGTTCTTTTAATAACCTTTGAATGTACTGGAATATTGCTGAGCTGACATGTTAAGTAATTTTTATAAATGTGGTGACCTCTTTAGGCTTTTTTTGTTTGGTTGCTTGGGTTTTTAAAATTTTTTATTGCCAGCTGTGAGGGAGATTGACCATTTGTTTGGAACTCACATGTTGGTATTGTAATCTGTGACATCTCAGAATTAAATCTGCAGTATGCACTCATTTTGGATTCTATGCTGAAAGTGTGTGTTGGAGCAGAGTATTGCAGCTCACGAGTCTTGCTGGGAGGAAAAGATTCTGGTCCCATACTGATTGTCTCTTATTTTGATCTAGCAGAAAGGATATAATGAACCTATAATGAGTGAACTGAACTGTTCTATAGGTATGAACAGCTTAGGCATTAGAAATATTTCTAATCTTAGAAAATATTGCTGTTTCCTCCATAGCACTGTATATTGGCTATAAGCCAATAAACTTTGTAAGAGACTGAAAATCAAAGTTTGCATAGGAAGTAAGATATGATTTGGTCTCTTCTTTGATTACGGTTAGGATTTGAGTCCTTGGAGTTCATTTGCATATGGAAGTAGCATGCTGTATCAATTGCATTTATGAGAATGCCTAAAATGAACAGTGCTTGAACTGAATTCTGAAAGCCTATAGCACTGTTTGCAACTAAGCATAAATACAGTACAGTGTTTGTCTTCAGAAGTATAGCTCAATTTTTCTGTTTCTAGCCTTTCTGAGACTCTGGGGGTCCTTCTAAAGAAAATGAAGATAGTGTCTTTTTGGCCATAGGTAAAAAAGAATTAAAAATTTTTACTTCCCAAAAACTTCTGATAGGTAGTGTTATGTCAGTTACACACAAGACAGTTTCTTTTAAAGAGGTGAAGGTAATTGTCATTGCAGAGTAACTTGCTGAAAATCAGCCAGTTGTATCTATGTCAAAGAGTGAACCTCTTTTGTCTCTGGCATACACAGATGGTGTATCCAACAGTACTGAAATATATACCAGGACTTTTCAGTAATGTGATACCAGGACTTTTCAGTAATGTGTTAGGTGTTGTAGGACCAACCACCTTGAAAATCATATCTGATGGAGCAAACATATGTGACTGAAGCCGTATATGTGACTGAAGGTGAAATAAAGTCTGTAGAGATGTTTAAATGACACAGTGAGTTGTGGGCCTGGTAGGATAATATAGCCAGCTGTGCTAGACAGCACATTTTTAGACTGAAACTCCACTGGAAAGGTGTTTTCGAGCTTTGTGGAAGGCTACAAGAACAATATACAAACATGGGCTTGTGGAAAGCCCAGCAAGCTGGAAAATATAATGTGTAACTAAGCTCTGCAAGTGGGAGCTGCTGTGCCAGGCAGAGACTGCCACTCTGACATCACTGGCCTGTGGTGCAGTGCTGAGCTCAGAAAGAGCAGCCCAAGTGCAGACATTCTGTACACAGATTTTGGTGCTGCAAAGTGAAGATTCACTTGGTGTTGCAGAAAGGAAGGGGATAGATGTGCATGCATAGGGGGGATATATGTTGGAAGGAAATGAGCTGACATAAACTCAGAGACAGTTCTAAGATAAGAGGCTGGCAGAGTATTTTATTACCTCTCACTAAGTCAGCATCTAGTTATCTATTGTTTTAGTTACTGTTATGCCAAATACCTGTACTTCAACTATTTGATGATGATTTTCTCACTGTCTGATACAGGGAATACGAGAGCACCACGAGGGAATTGGGACTAGTAGCAAAAGCCCTAATATTCACAGTCATTCTAACTTTAGTGCTTTTGAGAATAGGACACCGTACCACTCTTTGCCTTGCTCAAAAATTCAAGGTATGTGTGATGTTAGTGCCCATGTGTTCAAATCTGTTTTGTCAAGCAAGACCAAAGTATTGGCTGTATCTCAGTGTGGGAGTGTGTGGAGCCACGGGGGAGTGATTATGGTTTGTTAATATGAAAGCCACATTGGCTCTGGTCTTTGTTCCAGTTATACCATCTGGACAGAACATAAAGTAATTTAGAAGCTGACAAAGTAGAAGTTCTCCACCCTGAAATGATAGCTGATATTTTTTTCTTACGCCTGAAATGCTTTTTCCTTCTAAGGCATCATTTGCATGGAATTGTTTGTGACAGCTGAAGCAGAAGCCAGGCCCTCTGGCTTCAGACCTGCTCATTTTCTGATGCTTGGTTGGGCAGATGCATCAGATCATGAGTCCTCTTGAAGGAACAAGCAAGTGACTTTGGCCATGGTTCATGCTGTTAGGAGTGGTAGTGCAGATTTTTAGAGGAGCTAAGAGGGTAAAAAGAGTGGTGAATTTCAGTATGATTTGGACAAGTTTTAGATGCTTATAATTTGATTTAAATAAATTTTATTAGGCACCTTATTTACATATAAAGTAAAATTAAAATGTGTAGATATACCTATGTGTGTTCATACATGTGTGTATATGAAGTGTGTCCTGAGCACAGGATTATCTCGTATTAAACTAAGAAAAACTCCTTGTTGTAATGCCTATATGAGAAAGAAGCAGCCCTCTGTCACCCCCTTTATCTTAATTACTTTAGAGTATGTTTAAGAAGTTGACTTGTTTGTGGAAAAACTGCAGTGAAATCAGTTCTACTCGTTTTAGAAGTCTCTGTAACTGACAGTTTGCCCTGTGTAAGGACTGGAGCATGGACTTGCTGCTGACCCTGCTGTGGGCTGTCCTTGCCCATCTCCAGGTTGTGTGCTCAAGTCGGCCAAAACACTCATCACATAGACGTCCAGTGGGATTTTGCCATTGACCTCAGCAGAGCCTGAAAGGCTTCCAGTGAGCACTGTGTATGAGATCTGATGGGGCTGATTTATAGGCTAGGGAATGAGTGGACTGTTGGGTGTGCAATAAAAAATAGAAGTGGGGAGGGATGAAGAAGGATGGAAATAGTTTGGTGTCAGCCAGAAATTTTTAAGTTTACTGAAGCTCTGCTTACTGGTTTATGTGAACGTAAAAAATCAGCATATGTTCTAACCTGACTCATTTAGCCATATTGCTGAATATCATAGTTTTCTTACCCTGAATTGTTTCAAACTATTCTTTAAAAAAAAAGTTTGCTTGGGAGTGCTGTTAAATGGCAGCGGTTTTGGCAGGAAAAGCACACAGTGGGGGATAAGAAGAGAAATTCAAATAGTCAGTGGGGGAGAGGGAAACAGCTAAAGGGGATTGAATGAAAAAGAATGAATAGAAACAAGAAAACTCTGGAATCTCACTGGTAGCTGGATGTGTAAATCAGAGAGTACTTGTAAGAATGAGAATGTGAGTGCTCTTTCAATGGGGGTACAAAGTCCCCCACTTCTGTTTCTCACTCCTTTTCCTATGTGGTTCTTGCTTTAGAAATCTTCACCAAAAAATCAATGTTATCATGGAATGGTTTTCATTGGAAGGGACCTTTGAAGTAGCACTGACTACTGGAAGGGCTCTCCTGTTCCTGCTCTCTCTGTTCTTCCTCAGACATCCCTTTCAAGCATGTTGATCATTATGGCACTTTCTCCACAGAGTTTGGGAAGTGCTTTTGCAGAAGTGCTTTCAGCGTTTGGTTGGATGGTAAAAGGGCACCAATGCTCCCTGCTCCCTGTTTTCTTCATCTTTGGATTGGGACCTGGCTGCCTTAGGCACCAGGTCTTGTAGTTTGGTTTTGAGAATTGTAGTTCAATTTTTTTAATGCAAAATGTTTCTCATCCTCCAGGATCTCTGAAGAGCCCCAGGGATATCAGTCCAGGGAGTGATGGGCCAATAAGAAGCCAAGAAGATGATGAGTTTTGGGTTTGCACTATTTAAGAATAGAAGGAATAGGAGTAGGGCACAGCAGGATGCTAGACCATGCTTAACAAGAGGCTGTAGGGAGATGCTCCAGTACTAGTCACACCTGCCAGTGTTCTTTCCCCTCTTTCTGTCTCCTTTGGAAATTGTTAGAGGTCTGTTTTATGTTTACAAGAGAAAAAACTGCTAAACAAAACCCAAAACGAACCAACCAAACCTCACCCCCCCATGGAATTTTTTCCTTTTTATCATTTAAGGTAAATGTGCTGGAAACAATGAGAGAAAACCAATATCTGCAAATGGAAAGCAACAAAAAAAGGATTTTTTTTTTCCCTTTCAATATTATGTATGTGTTTTATTGCCAGGCATTGGCATTCTCAGAATCAGCAACCCTGTATGTACATTTTGGGAAAAGTGTAGGAGGTGACAACTGTATGCTGTCACTGCTGGGCATGTAAGCCCATGTGAGCCCAGTGTGAGCAGAGCATGGGTTTTTAAACATTTTTAATTCCTTCCTGTTCTTCATAGCTGGTTGGGAAAGATAATGTTCACAGGGCCATTTGTAAAGCTGCAAAAGTTTCTCTTTCCCATTAAGAAAGGTGACCCAAACACCCAGTTTTTCTTCCAAGGAAATACAGCTTTCCCCCACATCTCCCCTAAACTTCAGGAAGGGATGATGATAATATTTTTTCAAAATAATTTCCATGATCCCCATGTTACATTGCCAACAACCTAGTAGTGTCTGTCTCTTCTATGTGTTTGCTCTGCCAGTGATGAAAAACTCCTGGAAGCCATGTTTTGCCAGAGATAAAATTACTGATGCAAAATTTTTGGCAGTTCACTGTGTTACCAGGCAGCTGAAAAATATTTTTAGTAGAGTCTGCCCTTTGATTTTCTGTGATTCCACAGAAATCCCCATTTAACCACAGATCAGTTTAAGGAACAGAACATAATTGGCATAATGATCTTCTTTTCTGTATACCAGTGGGCCTCTACTGAAATATGCAGAAAAATCTGGTTTCAGTGTTGCTGTTTTGTTCTTTTCTTTGATTAGATTTCCTCACCATGATGGGTAAGACTTAAAAGTGGTAATTTTTTATTCTTTTAAGATAGAAAAAAACATGGTCCTGCTGTCTGGAGTTCTACCTTTGCGCAGTTTTTGATATGTCTGTAAAAATATTATATTTTGTATTTAGAGCAGTCATATATTTTGCTCCTTTTTTGTGGTATTTTTTTCTTCTGGGATTTTTAGGGCAGAATCTTTGCATTTGGAAATGTTAGGAGTCAAGTGTGCCTGTTTTGACATTGGAACTACAGGAAATAATTTTATGGTTACTGATAGGTAAGAGTGAAAGTTAGTGTGTTAAGTGTTGCCTATTTGAGACAGTTACAGGAGTCCTCTGATTCAGGCTGTGCAGATCTTTTCTGTTTGCAGTCATTTTTATATTCTGGCAGCTTTCCATCCTGTCTTTGCTTTATATATGCTTTGAGAGAGGTGGAGTGATCCAGAATAGCATTTCTAGTCTAGGACTTGCAGACTTCTGCTTCAGTTTCTCAACAGATTTCTAACAAGACTTTGGGCATATCACTTATTTTTTCTCTGCAACTCATTTTTTCCTGAAAGAAAGAGGGCTGTAGAGAGCAAGCTGATAAAGAGGCACTACAGTACTTGGATGATTTGAGATATGCAAATGCTCAGATTGGTTGTGCCAAAGAAGTTCAGTTTGTGGTAAAGGAAGATTTAAAACCCCTAATTTTTAGTCAAAAGGTAGATGATTTGAAAGTTGCAGAGAGAAACAACAACTGAAGAAAATTGCACAGTTACCACTGCAGCTAATGATGGTGACAATTGCACTCTGGGATTTTGGGCTGCAGCTGTGCTGCTTCTTCCACTTTGCAAAATCTTTGCATGGCTCCTTGCATTAGAGGCATACCTTGGGTTAGTCTGTCACAGTACTGCCAGCACCAACCTTTAAACAACATTTAAACATGACAGTAACTTATTTCTGTAGATAAAAATATTCACATTTGTTTGGAGTGTCTGTAAACAATGCAACATTGAAAACTGCAGAATAGTTAAGAGCTACAGAAGATACAGGAAGTCACATTTTCCTGGGAGAATGTTCCACAGTTGAGGCTCACAGCCTCAACTGAGTTTAATTAAAAAGCTAGGGAGAAATCTGGAAGAAGCAGCATTAGGCATTGAAACAAGCTAGTTCTTGTTGCTTGGAGTTTCCTCCACTCTTGATTTTCTGAGGCATTATAATTCAAGTTAACCTCAAAAGGAAGAAATAAAAAAAGAAAGAAAAATCAACACACTACAAACATATGGTTTCTGGCTTCCCAGAACTTGTTCTATTCCTCTGCCTAAAATCCCAAACAAATTTGCTCAACAGAATAACTCTCCATAAAGGCGCTTTTTAAAAATTGATGTTTAAATTACCTTTTTTTTGGCCTGTCTTCTACCCAGTTTCATTTCATGCTAACATAAATGAGCAATTTGGGATTTATCTAATGTCAAGTTACTCTGTAAATGTGAAAAATAACCCAAAAATATATTATGAAGTAAACTGTTGTAGTCTTGAGAGTGCACACAAGAAAACATTTCTCAGCTTTCTTCCTCCTCAAGAGGCAGCCTTCCCTTGAAGTCTTCCCTGAAACACAGAAAATTGGATTTTTAATGAGGTGGGTCTTTGGTGCACATTTTGGCATCACAGTCTGCTAGTGTGAGTGTAGACTCAATACCCAAGTCACTGGCACAGCTTCAGTAGAAGCGAGGTCCAAGTCGAACTTTGGTTTGCTTTCACATGAGGCAATATGCACGCTCCCTGTTCCTGCTCTCACAGGCCTCCATGGAGCTGAAACAAGGAAGATTAATCCCTTGGTGCTCCTGCTTTTGCAAATAATCTCTTATTTTCATCAGGGAGCTTTTCATCAGGATACTGAACAAAAACGTGATGAGCTTTCCACGCACATTTGTTCTGTGTTTCCCAGCTAGTCTTTTGATCTGAATAGATACTGGACAAGGAGATCATTTAGGCAAATTATCTCTATATGTGCTTTGCTTACTGGTTGTTTCAAGAGTCAGGGCATACTGACCGCTGCCACATGAAAGTAGTATTAATGAGCTTCTTATCCTAAACCGAGCTTGCTTGCTACCCTACAGTGATATTGGTGTTTTTTAAAAAGGATATAAAAAAGAAAATATCTGCCATCAGCCATGAACCAGACATGAGAAAGGTCTGGGTTGGAGGAATGCTGTGAAATCCTAGCAGCGTGTGAGTGAACTGAGCAACACAAAGAGTTTGAGACAAAACCCAAGATTTTGTGTGTGCCCATGGGCTTTTTGGAGCTACGT
Source organism: Geospiza fortis (assembly GCF_000277835.1). Lineage (NCBI taxonomy): Eukaryota > Metazoa > Chordata > Aves > Passeriformes > Thraupidae > Geospiza > Geospiza fortis. The sequence continues at coordinate 829,967 of NW_005054476.1, read as the reverse complement.
TGAGTCAGTACTGGGCACAGGTCATGTTCTTGCCCAAGTTTTGTAAAGATATTGAGCCCTTCTCTATCCCAGTCTGGTCAGTGTTTTCTAAGGATCTTGGAGTACTAGTATGGTTTGTGCAAAGCTGTTTCTTTTAAATTTGTGAAGGCACATTGCTTTTTAGTTTATCAAAGAAACAAGCCTGAAGTCCCACCACTTACAAGCTGCTGCTTTTCAAAAGAGGTACCTATGGCTAAGACCTCTTTGTAGGAGAATGCATCATTCATTGAATATCACAAACATCATATTTTTATCATTTATAACAGTGTTATTGTTATAGGTGTTCTAAGTGTAGTTGTCACCCTGCTTTCAAAGAAAGCAATAAAAAGTAGCCTCAACAATTAATTTAGTAATTCACATTCAAATTAGAAATGTATCTGCTGGGAAATAGTAAGGAAGTCAATAGAAATTTAGATAGCATGATCTTCTCTCAGTCTGGATTATTTGCTGCAACACAGTGGTTCCATGTGCCTTGTCTGGGAATGATAAAAAGATAGATCCTTTGGAAGTAAATCCAATTAAGTATAAATACTCCTGGACTGGCAGTCCAGCTTCAAGCAATCCAGAAAGCAGTGTGCGCAAATTGCCTCTGCTTTTCCTGCAGCCTGCCATGAACTCTGCCTTGCAGAGTGTTTCAGTGAACTTGCTGTGTCTTAGAACAGTGCTTTTGGAGATGGATAGGGTGCTCTACTGCTCTCAGCAGAGTGTCTGTGAAGGCAGCAGCTGCTCTGTATTCTTTCTACACTAGTGTCCAAAAATTGCTCAAATAAGTAAATGAAAACTTGACCCAATTTCTAGTGCTGTATTGTTATGTTATGTTTTTCCTTATTATTTCTGTTATCTGTCTACGCAAGGTCTACAGAAGATCTACTTCTTACAGTAAGAGAGGTCCCAAATGTGGATGAGTTTTGTCTTCAGCTGTTTGAATGGAAGAGTGAAGAACAGAGGATGAGGGGGACATGTGAGCAGGAGGTTTATGGGCTGGTGGTCAGGGCCATTTAATCTCATGTCAGAATGTGGCTGGCTTTGATACCTAAGTCACCCAGGACTGTGCTTTTCTGGGAGTGCAGATTCTGCTGCTTTAAACTTGTAGTGGGAGGAGCAGGCTCTGTGATGATGAATGGCTATGGTCCTCCACCCTGTTGAAACCTATGGCTTCATCAGGGTTGAAAGCATGGAAAACAGGCGTTTACCTCATTAATGTGTATAAATTATGAAAGAGTGGGTGTCAAGAGGATGGACCAGGCTCTTCTCAGTGGTGACAGGCAATAGGACAAGAGGCAGTGGGCAGACACTGATGCACAGGAAGTTCTACCTGAATTTGAGGATGGACTTCTTTACTGTGTGATTGACTGTGCACTGAACAGATTGCCCAGAGGGTGTGGAGTCTCCTTCACCGCAGATACTCAAGAACCATCTGCTCAGTCCTGTGCCATGTGCTCTGGCATGACTCTGCCTGAGCAGGGAGATTGGACCAGGTGACCATTGTGGTCCCTCCCGTTCTGGGGTTCTGTGATTCTGTTTGCAGGGAGAGCGTGCAGTGCAAGAAATCCTGTGTTCTTCCTTCCCCTGCCCTTCCCAGCTCTGATCCCTTCTGGGTGATGCAGTGTGGGTGGGTTGCCACAGGGTGCTGGAGAGGGAGGGGGAGATGGAATCCGCCAAATACTGCCATGACATTGGGCGGTGGTGATGGACAGGGACTGCCTGCCTGGACCATTTGAAATCCACTGCTGAACAGTTTAAATCCAAAACTGCTTTGTTACCTGTGGGAGACATCTGCTTGCAAAGTAAGAAAATAATGGGTCAGTTCCTTAAACAAAATGCCTGAATCTCCCATCAGAAACTTAGCAATAAGGAGCATCATAAAGAATAGGTGAATGAGGTTATCAACTAAGATCTCAAGGATTTGGGCTTGGTCCTTTTTTCTTTAGTGATTGGTTCATCAATGATTTGGGAAAGGGAGAGGGAGAGAATAGTGATGTGGCAAAGCTTTTCTAAGTATTCTTGTATAGACTTCCGTAAGAAAGACCCTGGTCTTTACTAGAGAAGAGAAATGGTAAAACTTCATGTCTGTGACAAGCCATCTTTCGAGACCTATGAAGATATTGGCAGCCACAGTCTTCATAGCCATTGTGTCATTGTTATGGGCAAACAGTGTTACAGTTGGCGGTTGCTTGGTGCCTGGCATCTGGTTAGTAATGTTTTCCTTTTAGTTGCCTTTAATTCATATTTGCTGAGTCTTTTTAAGTCTAATGTAGGGTGAAGCAGATAGTTTGTGTAGGTACATTGTCTGATCCTCTCTGTGGGAAGGTATGCTCTAATTAGTAAAAACAATGAGTGAAGAAGGTAGGGAAGCGATGTGTGCCTGTGGGTCACAGAGACCAGTGCTGGAGATCACCTAACCCTTTCTACTTCATTTTATTTGTCAGATGCTTTGATGTACTTTGGGAAAGGATTGCAGGCTCCACTGCGCCTGGGACAGAATCAAGCTGGGGGAAATAAATTTCATTGCTGATACCAGGGGAGACTGTTCCCAGAGCAAAGTGAACAGGGTGGTTTTGGCAGAGCTTTTGTTTAGGTGGCTCTCATTCTACCTGTGTCCAAAAGTGACCCTCTCCTGCTCTGTTTGTGGTTGTTAGCCACATTTTCCATTCTGTATATGTCTCTTCTCCATCTGGGGAGGGGGTGGTGGCTCAGGGTTGTCCCCTTCTGCTCTGCCTGAGAGAGAGAGCTGCCAGCTGTGGTTTAGCAGTGTGTGGGGACAGGCAGCCCACCCACTTGGTACTATAGTGCTGTTCACTGCACGTGCAGGGAGGCAACAGTGCTCTTGCACGGAGCCTGCGGATGTGGTGACATTCCTTTGCTTCCTTCTGTCTTGCCATGAACCACAGGAATGGTCTGACAATACACAATACACTGTACTATCTCTGAAAAACATTTAGATTTTATGAATGTATTTAGGTAAGCATTGGTTGAAAGAATTTAAGGCATTACATTATTTATCAAAAGTGTTAGCCTTAGATAATACACATAAACCCTCATAGTTGTTCTTTATCTTCCCATCTGTATCTTGGTATATATTATGAAAAATATTTTGTCAGTGGAAAGCGAGGTTAATATTTTCCAGCTAAAAGGACCTTTTATCTCATAAGCGGTGAGATCCCTGCAGTAGCTGCCTGCGAATGCCACTACTTTGGAAGGAAGGAGTGGCAGGTGAAAAGTGGGTTGGATCACCCTACAAAGTGCAAGAAACAAAATATTTTTAGTCAAAGACTGTACGGCGAAGCTGTTCTTTGTGGCAAAGAACAGCATGACATCTTTCATGGTTGCATAAAGGAGTTTTACAAATAAGAAAAAAGAAGCCTTTCACAAGGCCCAAACAGAGCAAGTAATGTGAGTGATATTCTATTAACCCTTCAAAAGTAGGGGTTAAGGTTGATAATTTATCTGCACTTTCAGACTGGCATTGACAAATTCCCATGCAGGATCCTATTCAGAAGAGGTTGCAGTGTGCAGGTGAAAAGCCTAAGAACTTAGACAAAAAAGAGATGATAAACAGCAGGAGTGCATGTTCAGGGTTTTATCACTGCAGACATTTAGTTGTTGGATTCTCTGAGAATTATGTAATAGGGCTGCTGTTGAAAAATTATTTAACAATCTTGATTACTGGTTTTTATTAGAATGTTAAATAAACGCAGCTTGTTTAAGGAAGGGAGGGCAGGCAATAACTGAGCAGTCAGTGCAAACATTTATGCAGTGTACGGAGGTCATTCAGGAAAGTAAATGTCTAGGCATGTAAAATATTTTAATGCCATTAAATACATTGGCTGCATTTCCTCATGGTGAGTGTTTTGTTCAGCTCCAGTCACCCCTCCCTAAACTGAACAGAAGTCTAGAAAGGCCAATGAGAGTGAGTTCTTTTAGCTGAATCTATAAGTGAAAAAAGCCAGATTTGCAGAAAATATTCACAAATGGAGGTATCACAGAAGTAAGCAAATTTTACCATTTCTCGTAAAACAGAACAAAAGAATAATTGATGAAATTGAAAGGTGAGAAATTTTACATCAGCTCTCTATGTTTAAACTGCCCTTTGTCCATGGAACACTGCCTTTTGTGCATGTCTGAAATGAAAACTTCAGTTCTGGTTGGTGTTAAATATATCCAGTGAGCCAGACAGCACACTTGTGTAGG
>NW_005054476.1:782977-825727 GCF_000277835.1 Geospiza fortis | reverse complement strand
GAGGAGTTGGGAAGGCTTTCCTTGATATGTTCTGTCCTATCTATTTCTCAAACTGTGGCCATGGTGGGAGGCAGGCAAGTGCCCTGGGTGGTGTGCAGGTGGGAAGGACTACGTCAGTGCCTGCGTTCCTGTATGCCCAGGGGAGTTATCAGTGCAATTTGAACCTGACATTCCAGGGAGTGGAGATATTTTGAAGTGGATGCTTTAAGCATGGATTTATATCCTCCCTGTATTTTCCATTGTCTGTTGTAATTCCCTGGGGCTGTTAATTATACATATAAATCAAACAAAGTCTCTGAGAGTGTCTAATATTTAAAGTGAAAGTCTAAGGCTTCCAGTATCTGGGGCGAATTATTCTTTTCAGGCCTAACAAAGCTGGCAGAACTTCAGTTAAGGGAAGGGCAGAACAATGATGTGTTTCAACTGTGTTTTATGTAATTTGTGCACTTTATGAAGGGCTTGTATAATTATTTTATCCCTGAAAATATGATGGATATTTTTCTAATGGGTTTTGAATTAAATTTGCATTTGAATTGCATTATTTCCTTCAACAAATACATTGTTATCTCTGACTGAAATGTGGATCAAAGAATCACTTGAAACATAATACAGAAGTAGCGCTGCAGACCCTAGCAGCCTGAAAAATAATTGAAGTGAAGTAAGGAATGTTAACAAGCTCAAATGTCATCATCTTCCAAAACCTGACATTTAAGCTGATCCACATTCCCTCTCCTCCTTTATGTGGAATACAAAACCACATACATTGTGGGGTAACTAAAAGAAATGTTTGCTGGAGTTGGTTAAGAAACAGTGGACATGTTATTTTTGTATTAGCTCTTGTATAGCCACATATAAGCCTGTTTGAAAAAAATGTAGTTTGTGTAGCGTAAAGATGTTGGGGGAAGGGATAATGAGTTCCTACTGAATACTAATTGCCTGTGAGTTGTTCGGGGAGACTGTATAAGAATGGAAGATTTGTTGTAAATTAGTCACTAGCTGTATTGTGCATTGCAGTGAGGTTAGACCAGAGCTGTAAAGGTGCCAGATCTACAAAATCCTGATGATTCACTGTCTAACTTGGTGTTGTGTGAAGGAGAAATTACTGTGCAGACTAAATATTATTGGAAAAAATGCTCCTCTAATGACAGTGTAATCTTTCTTCATGACACTTAAGTTTTAAGATCATTTGAGCTAGAAAGATGGGAGTAACAGATTTTGAGTGAGTTATCACTGCATTTCCAGCTGCAACATCCCAAGGTCTGCCAAAATTATAAACGCTGAGAGGAGGGGTATTGCTCTGGAGTGATACAGAGCCCTGCAGATTGATTAGTCCTCATAGCTTGGTGTTCATCTTTGGCTACCTTAGTTCCAGCATTTTGCCTGACCTTAATTTGAGATCTTCTAACCCCCACTTTTAACATGGAAACAAAGCTTTGCAATAGTTTATTTGCTTTTGAGAAGTATTTTCTCATTCCTTACTTGGCTTCTATTGTTTTCATTTGCATCAAAATGGAAAGGTGAGTTAATGATTCATTGGCACACAGTGACCTTTCAAATAGTTCTGGACCACGATGCAGCAGCTCAGCTCGAAGCTCTCATACTTCAACCTTCTTGCTTCTGCTTTAATATTTGCAGCCCGATCTGCCTACATGCCTGGACGCCTGAAGAGAGCAAACATTTACAGCTTCTCCCTCCCCTGTGTTTAGTGGGCAATTTGATCCTTCTTTGTCCATTCGTTTATTCCACATTACTCTTAGGCTTGACTTGCTATTGAGAACAACAAAGTGCAACTTTGGGAATCTGCTCTCTGTTTATTTAGCACAAAATGGACTCAGACTCTGATTCACCTTTTAATTACTCTTGGCCTTCCTTACCTAAAATGAGGATTCGAAGAAGGGCATCCAAACCAGGTAGAAAAAGCTATCTTCTTTTAAATGACTCTTGCTTTACAGCTCTGACTCCTTTTCATTTTCTGCTTCTGTGAAGGTGGCTCTATAAACTGTTTGTGTGAGGTAGATTTTTTTTCCTATCAAAAGTCCATCTCACTGTTTTTAATGCCTTTTTAGATAATGGAGTTGGAATTCTTTAAGAAAAAAGAAAGTATTTTTTCTCCAGATTACGTACTGTTCTTTACGATTGTTTTTATTTCTTTACTCTCTTAAAGCTTTTTTTTCTTCTTGATGTATGTGTAGCTCTAGCTGAACAATTCTGACACCCTGGAGCTGCACAGGATGGCAGCAGCTGAAAAAGTTCTGCTGGTTGCAGTTATTTTCACTTAGGGAGAATTTGGTAATTCAGTTGTGCCTCAACAGCTAACAGGTTTTTGGGTTTTTAAAAATAATTATGAGAAAAAGCATACCAGAATGAAGAGAAAAATGAAATGAGTCAGCTACTGTCTTTGCACAGTTAGACATTATCCTTCTTTGTGGAGAAATCTTTGGGAGTTAGGGATTATAAATGCTGTCAGTATGAGAAAGGGGGGTTTTAAGGAGGCTCAAAGATACTGACTGGTAAGTTTATGTAAGGAAAAACTATGATTGAAAGTTTTAATAAGGAAAGAAAAATTTTTAGTACATATAAAAGGAAAAGAATGGAGAAAAGAATGGCAAAAATATGATTTATGCTTCCTTTCATAGAATTGGGAGGGTATTTGTGTTTCAGAAAGGGAAAAAAACAAATCAGAGAAGTAAGATACATCAGTGTCATTAATACAGTAAGCCAAGAGACTCATTTTTACACAGACTGAGACTTTGACCTAGTTTAGAGTGGAAAATGTGTACAGAATGCATGTTTTAATGTGCAAGGCACTTCCTCAACTTTTTCCTTCTTTTCATGAGGAAATCCAGTATTTCCCAACTGCACAGGAGTTTCTGCTGTGTGTATGAATGCACATGTAATTTGCAGAGATGAAATAAGTTACAAGTTGCACAGTATGTGTGCAGGAGGAGGACTCGTTTTATCTGTAAATGCTGTAGCTGTGCACTTAACCTTCATTCACCTTTGTTTAGACAGATCTTTTTAAAATACTTGACCAGTTGTAAAGCACTGGATACAGATGTGGTGTTTGTGTGTTACAGTATTGCACCTTATTTCCCATCCCTGCTAATAGTATACCAACACAGTATATACACAGCTGACCTTATATGTGGGGTTGTTGGAGCAAGAAGGTGCTTTTGCGTACCTGTGCATATTTCAGTGGCAAAGTTCAAGGGTTTGTGCTTGGCTGATTGAAATTCTGTATGTTGATGTGGTGGGAGAAGTGCCTTTGCAAGGGGAGAGCAGGCTCTTGATCTAAGCACATGATCTGTGGTTTTTTCTGCAAGTGTTTGAACGTGACCAGTTGATCCTGGCGTGCAGGTGCGGGGCACCTAGCTTATGCCTGCATTTCATTCCTGCAGGGCTTCAGGTCTCAGTGAACAAGAGACTTGCAGTGCCTGGCAGGAAATAGTGCAGGGTTCTTCCAGACACTCCACAAATTATGAAATCATGTATCTGTGCTGGGTGCTCCAGCTCTTCTGGACCCTGGCATTTCAACTGCCACCCTTCCCCTCTGGGACATCCGGCTGTTGGTATCCTGACCTAGGGTTGCTCCTCTTGGGAGGCCAGGGAGCTGTGCAGACTGTCCCACTCTTCAGAATGGAGAGTCAAAGTTATCATACACCACTTCCCATCATGTACATCAGTGTTTTCACATTTTAAGGCCCAAAGTTTCATCACTGTCAGGAACCCTTCAGACTGTGTGTGCAGCCCCTGCCCTTCCCCTGAACTCCTGGAGTCTGTCAGGAGCCAAGTGCAGACTTCTTTCCTTTGGGACATAACATTGCAGATTGCTGCCACCTGCTGAAGCTGCTGGGCATGGAATATTTAAAGGGTAATTAGGCTATACAGGGAACGTGAATGTGACTTTTTCTGAGTGATTGGACTGGGGAGAGGATCTAGGATTTTCTGCTTGTTGCAAGACACCAAAGGTATTTATTTTGTTGTTTTATGTGAAATTGTCACCAAGCATGGTCCTTGCTCTGCACAGTCCTACCTGCTCAGAGACAGTGACTCTCTCAGCCTTTTTGTGAGCTTTAAAAACCTTCAGAGGTGCTGAGAATATCTGTCTGATAAGTCTGTCCTACCGCACTGGGAGGTGGGAGTTACACACTGAGTACTCATGCAGAGGTGTGAAGTGAAACCAAACATCCCATATCATGGGAAAATTTGTTGGATTTTTTTGTATACTGTTCTATAAAATGAGACACGAACTTATTTCTGTTTGCATATTCATTTGTGTAGTAGATAAGGTGCCTTCTTCAGGGAGGCAGTCAAGACTGTGAATCCCACGTTGAAAACAGCCCACATTTAGGTAGCCCACATTTAGATGAGCAAGACCAAAACTCAGATTGACAAGTGATTTTATTCTTAGTGGCTACTTTGGGATTATATCTTGAACATGTTGGCATTATTTTCCAGCATCTATATGCCTGATCCCCCTTGTTTAGTATAACAGGTAACACAGTGCTTTAGTTTCCACTTTGTAGATTTAAGACAGTTAAATGTTCATCCATGACAATAGCACTTCAAAGCCTAATTTACCCTCCATGCAGGCTTATTCTCAAGTACTTGCTTAATTTTGCTGTCAGGAGAAGTTGTGCTGTTTGAATGAAGGCCTAAGAAACCTCAATTAGGGATGCAGTTCTCCCCCTGAAACTGATTATATGGTTAATTCTGTAGATGTGCATGTCGCTTCAGTTGGACCCCTGCTAGGAACTTCTTTCTAAAAATTCAGGTGACCTGTTTTTAGAGCAGTAGTTCTGCAGTCCTGCATGACCCACATGCTTAGCTGTCTGTATTTTTCACTGACTTCCAATTATACATTAACCCCTGCTCAGATTGCTGGGGGTAAATGTGATGAGCTGTCTGAAAACTGTTCATAGTATTTAGAGAATGGAATTTGAAATTTCTTTCCTGGCTCTTGGCTTGGTCATGTTGATATATTTAAATGCTCTTTTGCTGTGTGTTCTCCCATGAAACAAGTTATGTTTTGATTTTTGTGAAAAAAAAAATAGTGTTGTGTTCTTGCCATTTTCTGACACAGGCCCTTCAAGGCTATACATTTTCTTTCACCAACATAAACCATGTTTTTAATTACTGCTATGATGCTCATGCGTTTCTTTAAAGTTATAGTATTTGTATAAACTTTGTGGCTGGCAGAATACACAGACCTTGCTATGTAACTCTACAGTATTAGAGAAGATGTAGAGAAGAGAAATTGTGCTTAGTTAGCCTTTGATCAAGGTCTTTTATGTTACCCATGTTTGGAGATTATTCTTTCCAGCATGATATCTAAATAACACGTGCATCTATCTTGACTGTTTATCAGGCTGATGGCAGAGAGCCACAGGGTCTTCTAAAGAAGGCATGTCTTTATTCTTTTCCTGTGATCACAGTGTAGAGCCAGAGGGTGTTCAGTTCTGGAAGAAGGATTAGCTTGTTGAGCTGTGCTTGCTAGGTTGTTTCAGTAACAAAGGTAATTCTCCTCTGTTCTATTCAGGTCATTCTTACTTTAGTAAGCATCTTGAAATCCATTTCCAATACCTTACAGAACCTAAACCCTTCTGGGGACACCTTTGCCACTTTGCTCTGGCAGTCCTGTCTTTTCACAAGCTATGCTGAATTTTTGCATCTGCAATGTGAATAACCTTATTGAATGCTCAGGGAAGATTTATGAGGCATTTTATTTGAAAATGGATTTTGTTGATATGCTTCATCTTTCAGGCAAGTTCAGCCTTGCTGCATATTACTGCTGGTACCCAGTACACTGAGCTGTTACCTGCTGCCTTGTTAACCTGGAGGGAAAGGTCTGCTGATGGTCCCTGTAAGATCAAGAGCACTTGTAGCCAGTAAGGCAGGCCGGAGGCAGTTAGCGAAGCTGTAGGAATGCAGTGTGTGATTTGGACATTTGCAGTGATTTTGTCACTTTTTAAGCTATGAGGGCCTTTCCAGTGGAAATAAGTTACTAGCACAGTCAATGTGTAATTAATATTGCTCTCCCCCACATTCAGCAAAGCTTTAAACTTCTCATGTTACAAAGTTAGTTTGATGTTGTCATTCCTTCACATGTTTGAAATTGAGGGGGCAAGGGGGCAGAATGGGAGTAAAGAGGTACAGTGGGGTCATACTGCCGTTGCACTCAGTGATCTTGAAGGTCTTTTCCAACATACATAATTCTATCACTCTATCAAGCCTGAAATAATTTGTTACCATTTAAAACCCCAATGAATATTTATTTAGTCATCTCACATTTAACCACAGGCTAACTGGAGCATCTCCAGGAAAACATGATATTTAATGTGGATAATTAATAAGGGTTTACAGACTGACGATACTGTAGGTAGCATGTTGTGCTATAGCTTCTACTTGCAGCATCTTTCTCCAGAATTTGTTATTTAGGTTTTTAGTCTTGTACAGAATTTTAAAATAATGTAACATATTATTAGAAGGGGGATTTGGGTTCTTTCTGGCTGGGGATATTGCAGTCCGCTAAGTGACTCTGAAGACCCAGTGTGACATCCCACCCTGAAGGGGAAGAGATCACCCAAGATGCTCACAGATGGTCAAAATGAATGGCAAAAGTGAGAGAGCCCACAAAAGCTTACAAAATTTTAGTAGTAAATTACAACGTGACATGGAAAATGTTATAAGGTAGTTCCTGGTGTCCTCCTGCAAGCACACAGCAGTGGGGTTTTGGTAAATAGGTGGGTTGAAAGGGAGGAGAGAGAGAGGGAGATGTACTAAAGAGGGGAGAGAGAGAAAGAAAAGGAGATCACAGTCCTGGCTTCAATGTCAGTCCAGGCAGTGGGGTGTCCAGAGTGGTGGGGCTCATGTACAGCCCAGCTCTAGAGAAGTATGTTTATTTAGATAATTTTTTTCACACCCAGGAGCTAAGTTTCTTGCTTTCTATACAAATGAGCTATCATGCACAGTCCATTTCTCTAGATCTTTCTTGACCTGGGTAAGAGGGCTTTGGGGGTCTTGGGATGTCTTGACCTTTCCCCTACAGTCCATGCCTACTGCTTTACCTCTTTCCTGCACTTGAGCTGTATTGTCTTGTGATTATCTCCAGGATCCAGAAGAAGGATGTTTGTCTCAGAAAAGTGCTGCCCTACCTCTTGAGCCACATCCTGTTCCTTCTCACAGCATGTCATTATGGACAATCCTTGGCTGGCTCTGCATCTGTTTGTCTATTGGTGTTTGAGACATACACATCAGCCCCCTTATCTTTGAGGTTTCTGCACCCCAGCAGTAGGGATTATTGCTGAAATCAAGAAACTGACTTCTTAGGGTCAGGTTTACACTGTGGTGTGTGAATCCCTAATGCCTGGGCTGTTTTTCGGGGGTATGTGTTGAGCCTTTGCCAGCCTAACACTGGAGGTGTACGCCACCCTTGCCCATTGTGCTCCGTGGGTTTATATAGGAGAGGGAGTGCAGGCTGGAGGAGGCATTAAGCATACAAGAAGTGATGGAGACTCTGACACCTTTTTGCCTGGTTGTTGGTTTAAGACCAACCCTTGGAAAGCTTTATATGCCACAAGAAAGTACTGTCAATTTTGCCAAATCACATTTCCATATGATGTGAGCTGCCAGAGTTTGATGAGCTGCTGTAGAAAATAATGCTTTTATATTATTTATAAATAAAGGCTTTGGGATCTTGTCAGACATAAGGAAATGGTTTGCAGCTTTAGCAGTTCTCAGTATGAGAGTCACTAAAATCATGTTAAAATTCTTGTATTGATGGAGAAACAAAATGAGATGTTTTAATAGTATGAGATCCCACAGGGCCTGCCAGGACTTGAAACCGAATATTCATACTGTGCCATTTCTAAATGGGAATTTCCATCTTTCTCTGAGTATAGAAGTTATTGTTCTTAGGCTTCATGAGATAGAATCTTAAAATTAAATAAAAGCTGTGGTGTATCATTGCAGATTTGGCAGTGGTCTGGGACTTTTGTTTTTTTCAAAGCAACAAATGCACCAGATCTTAATAAGTGTTGTTTCTAATCCAGTTGTATTTTTTTATTATGAATTTTCTTGCAATCTGATTCATATAAGCATCTTGGATGGGCTTTGAGCAACCTGATCTAATGAAAGATGTTCCTGGGCATGGCTAGGGGGTTGGATTAGATAACCTTTAAACTTCTCTTTGAACCCAAACCACGCTATATGGCTCTGTGACCTTCTAAAAGCAGTTACATTGCTATATTAATATAGTGTGAGGAAAGTCTTTAGTGGTATCTTTTCCTTTACACCTCAGTAGAAAATAAATTTCTGATGCAGTGTAAAAAATATTTTAAAAATAATATTCAGTAACAGACAAACTCAAATTTATTGAGTGGTTTGATTTTGGATATTTTACTGGGTTCAATAGTCTCCTCTATCACATCATTCTTATGCTAGTGTGTCTCCATTCACTTCCAATGGCAATGCTTGCCTTACAGCATTTTAAGGAAAACTGCATTATGACCATAATTTTTTTTAGCCGGTTTTCACACAGTCTACAACAGCCTGGTTTTGTGCTTTGTTAAATTTTGCCTGTTTTACATTCAGAGGTACATACATAACCTAGCTCAAATGCTGGACTCTTCATTCTTATAGCCAGTTTTAAGAGAAGTGGGCCTGCAGGACAAGATTTCTGCTGCTCAAAGGCAAAGAATACACAGCCTGTCCAGCTTTTTTAAATATCTGTAGTCACAAGCACACTTTCGAAAACTAAACTCTGGATTTCTGTTAATGATTTCTGGTGAAACTGTTCAAAAGCAGATCAGATGCAGTATTCATCCTAAACATCCTCTTAATGGATCAAGTCTTGCTTGATTGCTGTCACTCTGTAAAGGCAGTATTAGTGGTATTTTATTTATATCTCTTTTGCAATGTTATTGTGTTTTTTTAAATGTTGGTTTTTTTGTTTGTTTGGTTGGTTCTGTTTTAAGAACTTTAATCTGATTCCTTGGTCTAAGATTAGTATTTATGTGGCTGCCAATAGGTAGAATGCTTTAGGAGAATCATTATTTGATTGCAATTGAACAGCATTTCATTTATTTAATGTATCAGATGTCAGGCATTTAATGTATAGGCAGAATCATGCATAATTCTTCCCAGCCCATAAATCTTGTCCTGTGTTCTTCTGCAAGCACAAATCTCTGCAAAGTTCTACTTAGGTGGAAAATAGTAGCTTTTGCTAGCCAATACACAGGAACATTTATTTTTATTTATGTGAATGATTCTGTGGTACCCTTGAGAGTCTTGTCAGCTATAGGCTTCCTGGAACATATAGCAAATGTTGGGCAGTTATGAAATGAGCACATTTTGCTGTGGTCACACAAATATTACTCAAACTGTAATGCTAAGATTTGGTTCTTAATGCTTAACTTTGCAATTTTTATGGTAGTACATATACATGAGAAGGAAATGGTTTGAGATTTAATGGAAAATTTCCCATACTTTTTATTTTCCAGAGCACAGACACTCTACCCTTGATATTCTTAGGAAATTGAAGTCTCCCCCTACTTTCTTTGCTGCAACCAGACTTTCTCCCATGCTGAGTGGAAGTGATGAAGTATATGCAAACTGCATGGTAGTAGACCAGGTAAGCTTATATTTGAACTTCTGGCTAATTTTTCTTCATCTTTTGTTAATTTAGTTGCATAATAGTAGGATCTTCTGGATCTGTCAGCAGTGCTGCTGATTAATAAAATTTTAAATTAAAATCAGTAATATCTTACTCTTCTCGATTATATTTTGTAACCTTTATATGAGGTCTCTTTTAACAGATTCAGTCAATGATAGGAATTACTCTCCCTAGACTGCAGGAAGAACTCTTAAGGCAGGCTATCTCTTCTGCATGTTTGTGAGCTAAACAACATGTGCTTCTTAACAATATTACTTGTTCATGTGCATTTCAGATTTCTGAATTCTGTGTACAATCACAGTACAGATGAATTTGCTGGATAATTTCAGAAGTTAAATATAAGCTTACAGTGAGGCTTACAGGCTCAACAAAAACAAGACATTGGTGAAAAGGTGAAGTTGATGTCCTACAGCTGTCATGGAACATTCTGATATTGGAGGTCCTCACTAGAATTCCCATTTCTGATTTGTCACCAACACTGGAGATGACCTAAAGTGACATTTTACATCACTGTGTTGCACCTGGAATCTTTCTTTCATGGTCACTCTCAGATACCATAATTTAGGATGTGGGCATGAGTCTGACTAGTCACAATTTGTGTGTGGTGGCTTGGTCTAGGTAAAGAGATGCCAGATTCTGGTGGTGTGTAGCTATTTTTCAGTGATGCTTTAAGATGTTTATTTATTTGTAGCCTGCTTTGAGCTCTCTCATGCCTGAAAGTTGGCATATAGGAGTAAGAAATTATCAGATAATGTTAGAAGTCTGAGATTTTGCAAGTGTGATTTTTCGCCCCTTTTTTGCCTCCTGCCCACCCCTACCCCATTGCCTGAAACACTTCACCCAGTGCATTCACTGCAGATCCAGTTCATGTGACAGCTGAGATGGAAGTTTGAGTCAGAGGCTTTTTTGTGTTCAAAGTGCACTTAAGAGATGTAGTATAGATTACATTTATATCTGTAATATGTCTATTTATTTATCTATATAAATATATCTATATATCTGTAATATATATTACCGATGAATGTAAGAGACGAATGTATGTAATAATGACGCATAAGTGAGCATCTGTCAGGAGACTATAAAGTGCAGTCTTTGAACTCTTGATTTGAATATTATTGAGGTTGGAAGGACAGAGCTGCATCTCCATTACAGATGGAGATGTTACTCAAGTGTATTGCTCAGGGGGCCTTCAGCTTGGGTTGCTAACCTTTGCTCACTATGTGGCCACATTCTGCTTTTTAGAATTGCTGACTGGGGCCAAATTCTCCCTTAAGCACCACTCAGCAGGAGCCAGAGTGGCTGCTCCAGAAGGTCCCTCTGGTGCTGAGGAGGAACGTTGCCCAGACAGGAATAACTTTTCAGGGGGAAACAGCTGCATAAGACCTGGGAAAGCATTTTACCTTTGTGCATGTCATGTGCACAGCGCAACAGAAGTATTTCCAGACTTGTGTGTGCTGTAGCTTTGAATGCAAATGTGGGCTGCTGTAAAAATGCCAGCAGTTCTTCCTGTCTTTTACTAAGAGAAGCATAATTAAGATGGGGATGAAAGCACATCTCAAGAGGAACTAGAAAAGAGGAAGTAGCAATCAGAAACACCAGGGCTTTGGAGATGCTTGCAGTCCTTCCTTTATTCTTGCCTTTATACAGGTGCTTTTTGGAGATTGAGTGTATTAACTGGCAATGTGACTTTTCAATATTATTCAGTATCTAATTACATGATTGTTGCCTCAAGCTAAAAGACTAACAGTGAACTGTATTTTAGTATCTTCTGCAGAGTCAACAGGGAATTATTTGTGACTAGAGTCTAAATCCTGATCCCTGTACCTGAGAGAATAGAATTTCCAAATCCATTCCTGTCTTTTTGCAAAAGGAGAGGTGCTTCAGGCCCCAAATTGCTTAATGGCAAAAAATAAGAGTAATTTCCCTTCCTTCCCTCAAGAAACTCTGTTCCAGGTCATGCATATTTATCTCAAAGCTTAGGAAACTGGTGATGAAAAATTAAAAGTGCATGATGTGTAGGCTGATTTTTCCAAATTAAATTGCAAAATGTTTGAATTCTCTTCCATATGTCTCCCACACTAATGTATTATGCATATTTTTTGCTCAACTTAAGGATAGTTTTAAAATAAAATCTATAAATATTTGTATCAGTACATTTAATAAAATGTATAAATAGGGTGATAAATTCAGAAGACTTGGAAATACTAATTAATTGCTGCTCTAATTAGGGGAAAAAAGTAATGCAAAGTCCAGAATCCCTTAGTCATATAAATTGCCTTAAATTCATGTGGTGTAGAAAGTAATAGGGAAAAAACTCCCAAAACATATAGCCATAAATAAAAAGGCAAACTTCTCAGGTCCTTGCTTCCTGACAATATGTCAACAATATGTTGTTGCCTCTTACCAGCACTCATTTTTTACCTGCAGGCTGGAGACTTAAAGCCTAACTACATTCATGGAGATGGTGTCAGCAGTGAAATGTGTCTGAACCCTACCAACTCAGTCTCGATGGATATGAGCTCTTCATCTCTCTCCCTTGAGGAGAATGATCAATTTATGTATCTCCCAAATGAAGAAAGTCAAAGGCCAGTAAAAAAAGAAGAAAACACAGGATTAAGACATGGCATTTCACCTTCTCATCTGTATGTAGCAGATTCATATCTTCCATTCAAGACCCATGGATTTATTAAGGATCGGGGCCAAATTTATGCTGACATGAAAAGAAGAAGGTATGGAATTGACTTGATGTTATGGCCAGAATAAGGATTATTTATTACCACCTTTTGTTTAAAAAGGTGAAGCAGAATCTGAAGTAATAAACTAGTATTTATTGGGGTGAAATCTCTGTTTTTTTTCACTAAAATATATTGTCATATCAATCTGTTTTCATAAAATAGCTGTGAAGACATTTTTAACACATAAAAGTGTCTTCTTAGTAAATATATCTTGAATGCAAATGGATACTTTTATACCTTTATTTCTTGTATGCAGATAGTCTTAACAAAAAAAAAAAAAAAAAGAATTAGCTCTTCACAGAACTGCCATTGTAGCATTTTTGACAGACAACAGAATTTCACTGTGGTTTTCCTCAGTTATATTTTCCATTAAGAAAATTATCCAAAATCTGTTGAAGTCTCTGGGAATCTTTCAAGTCTTTAAATAGGCCTGTAGAAGGCCAACTCCTGATTCCATAGGTATTTATCTCAAAAGACACAGTGCAGAGTGTATCTGCTGTTTATGACAGGTTCAGACTGGTTTCTTCTCCATTGCTGGTACACAAGGTTTGCTGCCATTTGTCTGAAGACCCTCCTCCAAATGGCTTCAGAAATGTAGAGAGCTTTGAAGATGGAACTATAATTTTGGTAATTAAACATAGGTTTTTAACAATTAATTTAAAATTAAACAATTTAGATAAAGTTACTTGCTGAAAAAGCTTTATTACTTCTCTGAATAGATGAGATTCCTTCTTATGCAGGAGGAAATCTGAATCTTGCTCCCACCTTCTGGGGAGTATTAGGACTAGTTGGAAGTAGAGCATCAGATCTGTGTAAAAACAGCAAGGAAGAGAAGGGCCAGCCAATTATTATTTAAAGTGGGCAATAAGATTTTCTCTACCTCAATTTTGAGTTTCTTATGCAACTATGAAGTACCACTAACAAGAATATTTAACACAGATAATATAATAAATGTCAGACAGAGTTTTTCTTTCACACTCCTTTTTTGGTGTTTGTTGTTGTTTGGGTTATTTTTTTTTGTTTGCTTTTTCTTGCTAGCTATAGGGATGTCATGTAGAATACTATAATCTTCCTGTGCCTCTAGTCAGAAACATTTTTATCCTTTGTATTTTTAGATAGCCCCACCCTTTTTAAGACCTTGGTTAGGTACCTGTATGAGAACTGTATATAAATATATACACCTGTATGAGAGTGTATATAAATTTTCAGAGACATGTGATATGCCTTAATATGTCATATGACATATGTAATTGATCCAAATATTAGGCATAAAATAAGACTAGTAGTGTGTTATTCTATTTTAAAACCAGCTTCTTATTTCAGAGGAGTCCCCTGGAGAAGTTACCACAGTAAGTCATGGATACTTGTCTGTTGACATAGACATGTGCTGCTTTTTCAATTCTAACATGTGACAGTAACTGATAATGCATTTATATAAGTTGCTTCTGATATGTCATGTGGGCTGTTATTCAGAAGCATTGCAAAATATTTCCCCAGAATTGTAATAAGGAAGTAGTTTCAGACAGTAGTGATAGATTTGTGCTTCAAAAAAGTAGTGGTGTGTGAAGGAATTTTTGTGCTATTATCCGTGGTAGGAACTCTGGCTATTTAGAAATACCACACATAATTTAAAGTTTTATGTTGTAAGGCTGGAATGCTATTGCAAGCAGTCAACCATTCCTTTGAGACACTCTGATGAAGAGACCATGAACTTCCTTTTGCAGGTAACAGGCCTCATTCTGGAAAACTCTGATACTGCTGAGCAGCCTTAGTGCACTCGCCTGCTCAGGAGCCCTTCCCAATAAAGTAGTCTCTATGTGTTTGACATATTGATTCAGCCAGAGATTTTTCAGTCTGCTTGTTGCTCTCTATGTTTTTAGGTATCTGTCTTTTGAATTGAACCTTACAAACCATCTCAAGACCCTCCTTAATCTCTTCTTGGTGTTTTTCTCTTCCATCTTCTGTCATGAAGTCACAGATGTAGATAAAAATATGTCTGTTAACAGCCATGTCATATCTTCCAAATACACTCACTTACATAGTATCCATCTATACTCACGTATACTAAAATCTGAGGTAGTTCTCTCAGTTCCTCTTATTGTCTCAGTTCTCCTTATCTTCTTTGAAGCAAGACAGGTTTATGCCTGGAACAAAAAATCTCATTTTTGGGAGATGCTGAACATGTGTCTAAAGCTCATGATCCAGAGGTGGCTAGCTGTGGTGGGAGTGTGTGTGATCATGGGTGATGCAGATACCTGCCCTGTAGGTCTGTGAGACAGCGTCAGAGGGTCCTGGACAGGGTAACTGACTACCTTGACCAGGTGGCTGCAGAGAGAGACACCTCAGGGCATGGTTTACCTGACATAATCATGGTGCTTTGGGCTGTCATTGGTCAGAGGATTCAGCCGTATCTTTGCTTATTGCATTAAGGTTGAAGTAAATTGCTGAGAGGAACTCAGGGAAGTTAAAGACTTTGTTGTCTTCTTCAGTTCAAGTCTCGATGACCTTGAAGTAGACAATGGAAGTGGAGGTGTGTCGGACAGATCCCATGTTCACTACCGTCCCCTCAGCTCTTCAGCGGCCATGGCTTCTAGCAGAGATGGACTGGACTTACCTACCAGTCTGCAGCCCAAGGTATTTCACCCTGTCTTGGTTTGAATTGTTTTCCTTTTAAGTAAATCACTGAAACTGTGCGAGAAATGTCTGAATCTGAAGGAGAAAGATGAGTTCCCAGTTGGCAGTGCTAGTCTCTCCAGGGACCACTCACATTGAGTAGTGAAGCTGAAACTGGGTGTGGCTGAGCTGGGCAGCTGCCATGGAAAGAAAGCGTCCATCAGAGATTTACCTCAGCTTTGAAAAACAGACCATCTATCAGAAGTGTGTCAAAGGAAATATTTCAGGTTCAGTGAATCAGCATTTTTTAACCAAATATATTTAGCGAGAAGATGTTTAACCAGCTCTAGTTATGTGAGAGAGTAATGGTTTGTAAAGAGTAAAACTAGCCTGCTGCTTGCTTTAAAACAATTTCTACACTCAGGGAAATTCAATTGGGGTGTCCATTGATCGATGTAAATCTCTTTGTTATGGTTTTCTGAAGTATCCTGTCTACATTAATTTTCATTAGACCATGGTGTCATTTCTGAGGTCTTCAGAGTTATTTCTTGTTTGCAGAGATTCTTAATGATTTTTTAGATGCACTTTTTGCCACTGTAGAACTTTATCTGACCTTCAGCAAATGATTTCATGAAGGGAGAATAAGAGTTCAGCAAAAAAATTAATTATGATAGGGCTACTTTAAAAGTAAATGACATATCAAAAATTAGGAGGTTTCCTTTCAGGTCTTATTGTTCAGATATTTGGTAAATGGAAAATGTTTTCAAATATAATAATGATTAAAAAAGCAAAAAACAACATAGAGAAAAGAAAAAGAGTTCAACTCTTTTCTTTGGAAACTCTGACATCAGTAAAAAAGGCATGGCCAAAGTCTCCATGAAATGTTGTTCAAGTATTAAAGTACTAAGATCAGTGCCTTCCTTGGTAAAAGAAGATAGCTTGGTCATCAGAAATAATGGCCAACAATACTGTGTGGATGTCACCTGTTACCAAGTTGGAGAAGAATGTAAGCTTTCTTTTATTCTCTTAGTCTAACTTGCACCCACAACTTATTTCCTGTAGCATACAAAAATGTGTCATGGTGGAAGTATGACAGACTTCCTAAGAATTCACATGAAGTTGTCAAAAATTCAACTTGAAGCCAAGAAAATTTATGCGAGTGGTCAGTTGTTCCTGATTTATTTTGGTTTTGTTGCTGATGCAGTTCAAAATGACACAAGATTTCATTTGCTGCAATTTCTCATAGGAATTCGCAGTGTTTGGGGTTCGGTCACGCTCCTATTCCTACTCCTCATCCAAAGGCGTAGTGGGAAGACCTCGCATTCCTCGCGGCTTTGGAGCTGGGGATTCAAATGGAGGTCAGTTCTCTGGCTTTGCATTATTCAGTACCTGCCTGCTTCAGGCCCAGTGCTGATGTTACTTTACAGAGCTGACCAGTGTGTATGTTTGGTAGCTCAGGGCTAGTAGTAGCTACTAGATGGTAGTCCCACCATCATCCCTCCATTTTCTCCCATCTACAGTCCCATCATGCCCATGATACAGCGACTGTCCTTGACAGGGCGTACAAACGGAGAGAGCAATAGCCACAGAAATGAATATAGACAAGGGCAATAATCCTCTCATTGGAAGATCCCTAGCCTTCTGCTAAGTGTCTGACAGAGACCAGGAGGAAGCTCAGAATGACACAGAAGAGGCATCAAAGAGGACAGATGGTTCCAGCTTCCCACAGATCCTAAGCAATCTCTGAAACACAGGTGGGCTGTGGTATCTCTACAGGCTGGGAAGCAAAACCCACCCACTTCAAGTGGAGTCAGAGATGTCTCTGAAAGAAGCTTGTAATTTTTTATGACTTCTCTCTGATGCGCTTTATTTCCAGACACATAGTTTCATGTTTAGGAGACAACGCACACTTTTCTCAGTGAGGATATGGGTTATGTTTAAAAACCATGCAAAGTGTGAAATACATACACTGCTTTTCGTACAGTTCACATCACTTAAGAAACACCTGCATTTCATTTGACTTCTGTCTCGGTAAGCCTGTCCACTGCCATACTTCCAGCTTGTTTCTCCAATATACCTTCAGTTTTTCACTAGTCCAGGGCAAGAGACAGGACATGTGAGCCACAGTGAACAAAATGGGTTGGACACTTGGAGAAGTTTTGGATGCTATATCATTGGAAGTATTCAAGGCCAGGTTAAATAGGGCTTTGAGCAACCTTGTCTAGTGGTGGCATCTCTGCCTGTGGCAGAGGGGTTGGAACTAAATAGAATAATGTAATTAAGGTTAGAAATTACTCCAAGGTCTACCCATTCAATGAGGAAATTCCTCCTTCAGAATGTCCAACCTGAACCTCCCTTGAAGCAGTTTGAGCCCTTTTCTCTTTTGCTGTCGCTTGTTGACTTGGAGAGCAGGCTGACCCCCACCTGGCTGCACGCTCCTTTCAGGCAGTTGTAGAGAGTGAGAAGGTCACACTTGAACCTCCTTTTCTCCAGGCTAAACACCCCCAGCTCCCTCAGCTGCTCCTCATATGACTTACTCTCTAGACCCTTCACCAGCTCTGTTGCCCTTCTCTGGACATGCTCCAGCACTTTGGTGTCCTTGGAGTGAGGGGCCTAAAACGCAATACAGGATTGGAGGTGTGGCCTCACCAGTGCTGAGTACAGAGGAACAATCCCTGCCCTGCTCCTGCTGGCCACACCATTGCTGATCCAGGCCAGGATGCCATTGGCCTTCTTGGCCACCTGGGCACACCCTGGCTCATGTCCAGCTGCTGTCAGCAGCACCCCCAGGTCCTTTCCAGCCACTCTGCCCCAACCTATGGAGCTGCCTGGGGTTATTGTGACCCAAGGGCAGGACCCAGCACTGGGCCTTGTTGAACCTCACACCATTGCCCTCAGCCCATGATCAGCCTGTCCAGATCCCTCTACAGAGCCTTCCTGCTCTCCAGCAGATCAGCACTCCCACCTGGCTTTATGACATCTGCAAACTGACTGAGGGTGAGTGAACTCCATGTCCTCACCCAGAGCAGTGTTTAAGATACTAAACACAATTGGCCTCAATGCTGTCCCCTAAGGAACAGTGTTGCTGACAGACTCAAAACTGGATATAACTCCATTCACCACCACTCTCTGGGCCCAGCCATTCAGACAGTTTTTTATCCAATGGAGTGCACCTGTCCAAGCCATGAACTGCCAGCTTTTTCAGGAGATGCTGGCTGGGCCTGATGACCTGGTTGCCGTGCATGTGCCAGTCATTACTCTCAAGATACTCTGTTCCATAACCTTCCCCGGCACTGAGGTCACCAAGGTCAGGCTAACAAGGCTGTAGTTCCCCAGATCCTCCTTCTGGCTCTTCTTGTAGGTGGGCACCACACTTGCAAATCTCCAGTTATCTGGGGTGTCCCTAGTTAAACTAGGATTGATCATAAGTGATGCAGAATGGCTTGGCAAGCTCTTCTGCCAGCTCCCTCAGTACTCCAATGATCTTTGAGATCCTTTCCAACCTTAACCACTCTGATTCTTTGACATTCAATGTGAATGAAACATACAAAAAGTGTGAAAATGTTATCATTAGCTTTGAAAGCATTTAACAACTTCAAAAACTGTTGTGGGGGTGAGATACACAATGTCTGCAGGCTTCTTTTTTCCTAAGAAGCTGAATTAAACAGTGTAGCAAATAACTTCTTTAATGTTAACTCAAATTCACTGTATGATTTCATGCCACCTTGTAAAGAGGAGTAAGTATTGCAGCCTGCAGCATGCAGCTATGTTGTGTTTTCATTCATCTCCTAAAGTATTTGTAAGTATTTATATTCAATGCTTTAGGTGAAAAGTCTTTGAAAAAGACTAGAAGAAAAAGCTAGAAGTATGTCACAGAATTAAAAGCTAGCAGAATAGTGAAGCCCTCTGTCATGCTTAAAGTTAAAACAGAATTCCTTTGACACTGCAGCTAAGGGATTTTATTGATGTCACAGCCTGTTAAAGTTTCACCCAGACACCATTACTTGCCCTGATTTGGTATGGGCTTGGGTCCATTTCCTTTTCATTCTTTCTCCTCTTCCTTCTGGGACAGTCGTTGTTGGACCTTTATGTGTTTTATGGAGAAGGTGGAAGCCCATTCTTGTCCAGACTTTAGAAGCAGGGTGCTCTACGCCTGCATCACAGATGCGGTGTAATGCTGGGAGGGAGGGTGGTGGTCTGCTGAGCTTCCTGCTGGCAGTTCCTTCCACCAGCACCTTTTGCACTGTGCCTCTTTTTGCCAGCATTTTTCAAGGATGGGAGCATTGAACACAGTGTTTGGCAGCTGGCAGTGGTGATTGTTGTGTGAGGCAGGCACACCTGTGCTTGCTTTGAGTCGTTTTATCTGGGTATGGAACTAGCCCAGGAGCTTGGTCCAAGAAGCTGGCTCAGATAGTTCATCCTGGTCTCTGTGAGCTGCAATGGGGTTATGTCTAGGCCTGTGCAGGAGTCTGCATGTGGAAGACCTCCCCCTTCACCTCTGCCTAGCTGCCAACACTTTGGACATCTTGCTTAGGGTTTAGCTATGCAAGAAGGAGGGTGCAGCTGCCCTTGCACATTGCAAAAAAATCTAAGCCAAACAGATGAATTCAGAATGACAGCAGGATGGTTTTTTCCACACAAAATATGAGGGAAAAAAGAGGCAAAACACCATCCTTTTCTTGTGGAAACTTTAAAATGTGCTCAGGTTTAAAACATATTACCTGCCTTTATTGGAGAGGGTATTACCAGGCTGTAACAGTAAAGGATTTGTCTGCTCTGTAGGTGGTGTGCTCATGAACAGTGATCCATTCCTCCTCCAGGCCCTTACACTCTCTAAAGTCTCAGCTCCACGGTGCTGTTTTGCATGAGACATCTCCCATGGATACATGGAGTTGGTTTCTTACAGAAGCTTCGGGTGGTACAGATTGAGCCTGACAAATAACTGAAATGCCCTTTTTGTTTTGCTGCCTCTTTGGTAAATATTCTAGCTCTTGCTAACCTGATGTCTGCATTTGTCTAAAGAGATGTGGATTCAGCAACGGCTGTTTAAGCCTGTATCTGACTTCAAAGAAAGCGTAGTCTGGTGCTTTGACTTAGGCAAGCACATATCTTTCTGAACCATGCCTGTAGTAGCTTTGCTAAAAATATCTGAAAAATCTTTCTGAACCACACCTGTGGTAGCTTTGCTAAAAACGTCTGCAAAAGTGGCTTTTAATTTGAAAATGGTAGTGTTCTCTCCAGTTTTGGGCTTATTTTCTTCCAAAACAACCCAACTGAGTTGTTTTTCTTTTGTTTTGCTTTGTAGAGAGCTTGTGAAAAGCATGTCCTTGGGTCATCTGTTTATAGGATCGTAGAATTGTAGAAGATACAAATTTGTAGAACATTAAACATCCTAGGCAGTACTTAAGGTAGTAGTATTCCTCTTTGTGTAGAAGGATTTTTTTTTATAAATCTGCATAAGATGTGTAACTGTGAATGTTAGAAGAATGTCATTAAGATACTTTATAGCAAATTATATGAAAATCAAAATGAAGGGAGAGTCATTCAAGTCCATGTTGTTAAGAAAAACAAAAGAAATAATTTTTGCTATTCTTAAAAACAAACTGTATGCAGAGACTGGCATTCAGTGATACCCTTCTCAGTTCTGTCAGAACCTGTCAGCTAAAAGCGTAGTGGGAAGTGGTCTTAACCTAGAAAAAGCTGTTTCTAATGTATGTATGTTTTTGCCTTCCTGGTTTTCAAATTATATTGCAAACCCTTAACGGTAGCCTTATGGCTTGGTGGAGGTTGTGGGTTTGAAATGAGCCTGATGACCTTGCAGTGTGAGTGCCCTGTGGCTGTTTGTGTCTTGCAGAGCGCGCGTACAGCCTGCCCGAGCAGTGCCGGGAGCAAAGGTATGAGTGCGTGTCACGGAGAGCCGGCAGCAGGTCTGTGCCAGAATGCCATCTAGGGAGCCCTGTGGGCAAGAGACCTTCCTTCCACGGGGGCTTTGAGCAGTGGGGTAGAGGCCCCTGGCTTCTGTGAACTCATGCCTAAACCGGGTGCCAAGCTCAACCCAGCTCTCACCACACACATCCTGCAGCAGGGATTTACTGGGACGTGCAAAGTAGGGATGGGCTCCTGCCTGCTGCTGGGGCTCCTGTCCATTGTAGGAATGTCCAAAACACTGCAGTAAAAGCCAGGCAGCTTTTGATACCAGCTGTAATGTAGGCAAGCTTGTTACACGTTGCACATGCAGAGTGCGTATTGGCAAGTGTTACTTCTTTTTGTGTAGGGATAGCAATCTTTTTCATAATATGTTAAACCCACAAAAAAGCGTGTAATTGTAAATGTTAGGTGAAACAAGCACTGTCCAGATTCTGCTATATATTAATTGACTGTTGCTACTGGAATGAGGAACATTTTTTCACTGCCTTTTTTTTTAGGATTCAGGAAGAGGGATGGAATAAATATGTTGTACCCTCAAAAAATGAGTCTGAAAAATATAAAGTGAGTCGGACTTTCAGCTTTCTGATGAACAGGATGACCAGCACACGGAATAAAGGCAAGGTAAGTTGGGATTTATGTCCATATTATTATGTATGATTATGTGACTGTAATTGAATGAATTATAGATGGAAGCTAATTTTTCATGTGAAGATAAATTGTTTATTACAAAACCACAAAAGTCATAGGAAGACTCTTTTCACTTTTCTAAAATTTAAAACACATGCAGGTTACCCTGAAATGGCATTTGTATTAAAAACTTTGTATTAAAAGCTTTCCTTTGATGTCATTAGCAATTCTGTGTAGTGATTTAGCAAATATTTAAATGTATGAATTACATTTAAGAAATATTTTCTTTGTTAAATAAAATTAAGAGATATGGGCCTATTCTTGGAATTGCTCTCCAAATGTAATTGAGTATGTAAACTTCTACATTAGGGTGTAATTAGTTGAATTTGCCTTATTTGAAGTTAATGGGAATTCTTGCATAAGTAAACAATGCATAGTGTTAAAGAGTTTGAGAATTGAGGCCTGCACAGTCGAACAGGCCTACTATGGAAGGTAGATTACAGCACTGTAACTTAATTCTAAGGCATCTTAATTTTAGATTAATGACATCAGTTAGCAGCTTGAAGGACAGGCTTGGCCTACAGGCTCTTTCTGGGTGGCCTTTTGACAGTTTTGCAGGCTCTGTAGTATGCCCTCCTGTGCCCCAGGACATCCTAACAAACACAGAAGTGAAGGTGTTTGTCTGAGGCAGTACCTTCAGGAGTGTCAGGGCTGACAATGAACATGTGAACATGTGTGTCTGGTTGTGCAGCTTGTGTCTGTGGGTTCTCCTAAAGTATAACGCTCAGTAACTAGAAGTATAAGCTATATGTATAGTTATGCCAACAAGGGTGGTGGAAAAATAGGCAGAATTTATTAAATTTTTTACCACTCATTAAAAATAGGTTGTTTCTAATGTCTTCTAAGATCTAAAGATAACTTTTATAAATTTGCATAACTGCACCTCTATCTGCAGAGACATGAGTTATATACATGTAGAGGATATATACAGTGTGTACAGTGAATGAACAGCACTTCTAAAATTTTGTTTCCTGTCCCTCCTCTGTTTTTAGATTTCTCAATGTATTTCTGCCAGTCTTCCTTGATAATTCTTCCAGGCCTAGCTGCCAGTAAAAACAAGGCCTATATGATTTTAGAGCTTCAGCAGTATTGGGCATAAGAGTACAGTATGCTGTTGTAAGTCTTCCAGGACAGGGATTAAATATTCTAGAATCATTTGGTTTGATAAGGGAATTTTTTTTTTATTTTTAAGATTGAAAAATTTTTATTTAAATAATTATTTATTTTATTTTAAAAATTTGTTTGTTTGTTTGTTTGTTTGTTTGTTTGTTTATTTTCCTGCCTCTTTTTTGGGGGATGAAGACAAAAAATAAAGATACCAAAGATAAGGAGAAACCAACCAGGCACAATTTTACAAATGGGACTTTCCCAGGAGTTGTCCCATGTATGGTCTGTGAAAAGGCCCTCCTAGGAAAGGAGTCACTGCAATGTTCTTGTAAGTAGCTGCTGGCTTTTACTTGTGCATTTACAGTGCTCTGAGTGCTGTTCTGACATCCTGGTTCAGTGTGATGTTTGAAACCTTGTCATCATTTGGATGTACCTGCTTTATGTAATGAGCTGAGGTTGACAAGGGAGAGGGAGGAAGGACAGCAGGTAACAGATTCAGAAAGAAGCGTTGATCTCCTAGCCCTAGCACATTAGGCAGAAACTTCCTTCTAGCCTGTATCTGTACTCAAAGAATCCTGAGGATCATTTTAATAAGTGAATATAGAGTTTTCCCTGAAAAAGGGAAAACTGAAGCCTCAGAGTACATTTTCTGCAGACTGGGGACCCTGTTTGGTGCCAGGCTTTGAAACATACCTTCTCTTTCAGATTGCAGTGTGATTGTGCATAAAAGCTGCAAGGAGTGCGCTCCTGTGTGCACCAAGGTAACCTCCTACACTGATCTTACTAGAGGATACTTGCTTTCCAAGGGGCTGGAAACAATGAAGGAAAAAAGAAAATACGCATAGGCTGCCCAGACCTGGTGTCTGTGTGTGAAGGGCTGCAAGGGTGTTAGAATGGCTAATGTGAGCAACAGAGCAAGCACTGTTTGCTCTGTGTGCTTGAATAACAATTTTTAGTAGGGAGTCGAAAAAGAGTTTCACAAAGTGTTTGTATTTTTGAAGCTTAGACTCTGAAATGGTGTGCCTGAAGGGTTACAGAACAGGTTGAAAAGAAAGGCTTCTCAAAACCTCAGAGAGAAAGAACCCTTGTGTACAGGGGGAATTCCATATGTTTGGAATAATGGAAAGCAGAGATGGAAGGGGCTCTGGCCAGCGACCTCATCTACCTCTCCACCCTTGGGCTGGCTCATGTCTTGGTAACAATTTGGGCAGATGTTTGTTTCACCCATTCTGGGAAATCTCTGGAGGAAGAGACTCCACAGATGCCTGCCTAGGCAATTGCTCCCAGTGTTCAGCTGCTTCTGAGCAGGGCAAAACCAGCACTCGAGCTGATGGATACTACCTTAACAGTTAAGAAGGAATGCATGCATGGTGAGGTTATCGTAACAAAGGCATAATCTTGAAAAGCAGGTGTAAGGCTACCGCCCTCAAGAAATAAAATGAGACTTGAAGAGAAATGTGCCACAATGATGCAAGTCATTTTTCACATTTGTGGAGTGTGTCTTTCTGGTGTAGCTGGGTTTTGCGTCATGGGGGCTTTCAAGGAGAGCATGATTCCATACTGATTCTTTAGCATAAACAAGCCTTAAATTGTACATAAATCAAGTGGGTTTAATATTGTTTATAATTTTCACGTCATGGCCTTGCAGTAATTTCTGGGAAACTTTAGGCATTAAGACTGCTGAACTGACAGCTTTGGTTCCTGGGGATGGTGGGTTACTTGCAAGAGGACACAAGAGCCCTCAACTCATCTCAGCAAGAATGCAGTGCAGGAAATGTTCACTGACCCACCTGAAGTGAAGTATATGCCCAAGTACAGCAGGCTTTTGGTACAGATTTTGCAAAAGTCCACTTTGGAAGGGGGAGCGGTTCTGCCTTTGGTACCCACGCTTTAGATAGTGTACTACCGCAAATGCTTTGATCTTATTTGAGTATGAAGCCCTGATTGTGCACTTTTCTTGCAGCCTTTGCAGCCAATACTCATATAGAGAAAGTAGAATTTTGTAACTCAGTCTGCTTAGAAGAAATAGTTTTGTATTGTAGTACAAATAATATCCTACTTTGAATATTATTATCTACCAATAACTAATAAAATTAGTTATTGGAATGAATTAATACCATAATTTAGGACCACTTTCTTGTAGCCCTTTGTGTGATGGTGTATGTGATTGAGTTACTGACTTGACTGTTAAATACATTATCAGCTATGTGATTTCAAAAAATTCTTTTTTCCAGAAATCCCAGGAGAAATACCATAGTAAAAACAAGGTCCAGGTTGGTGTAACATGTAAGTTAGGTATAAACCTAGCATTTCTAAGGTAGGCCTTGATTAAAAATCATGGGACTGACAGCATGAACTTTCCCATGTAATTTCTCTGTTTCTAATTTTTCTTTCAATATCTGTAAGAAAGGGTGTGTGTCTCTAATATGAACGGATTTTTTTTGAGAGATCACTGTTGAATTAACTCGTCTTCTATTAAAATGAGTATAAATTGACTATGCCTTCAGTGAAAACAACAAAAAAAGTAGCCAGTTCTGTCTATGTCATTTATCTTGTGCACAAGTGTTCATACACCTATAGAGGATGTACGATTTGAGATTATTTCTTTATCAAATGGTAGTCACTCTGGGGCTATTCCATATTGCCTACCGGCTTATTTTTATATTGTGTGAGAGAGCATTGAGGTCATGTACCTTGGCAAGTGGGCATTTTTGATGCCTGATGTAGGTCAATATGAACACCAGATAGCATTTCTCAGTATAAGTGTGCTGTTGATGACATACTCTGTCAAACAATGACAAACTCGTTGTTTCTCAAAATGTTGTGTTGTGCTTTGCCTCACAGATTCCCTGCCTGGAGACATTTCACAGATGGTGCTGTCCTCAGTGCATCCTTCTTTCTCAGTGCCTATTGGACTGTCTCCTGGAAAGAGGGAAGCCTCACAACAGCCCTACCTCTTGTCCAAAAGTATCCCCGGTGCCAGTTTGGAAAGGTAGAGGGGCAAATGCCAATGGACTATGCTAAATACATCCTTCAGGATTTCTAGGAAGATTTAAACCATGAAATAAATGTGTGTTTTTGTAATTTTATTTCTGCTCTAGAAGAGCTACACAATTTTCTGGACAAGACTCTGAGACTAGCACCTGGAAGTCCAAGTCACAGTCTGAAGAGATGTTACAAGCATTAGGGACCTTTTCTTCAATGGATGCTTTTATGATGGAAGGTGAGAATATTGCACAGATGTTGCATCTCATAGCTAGTATTGGGAAGTGAAAACCAGAAAAACTCCTTAGCTGATTTAGGAAGACACTTCATCTTCTCAAAGAAAAGCACTTGCTTTTGATAATTACATTTGCATCCCTCTTTAAAATGATGAAATCAAACACATTAATCTTAAAAAAGAACTTTTCCTTTCTTCCTTGAAACTAACTATTTTATAACTTTTGGAATATTTTAGTATGCTATTACCATTTTAAACAAACAGGGATAAATGTACTGGCATCCTTGCAGAAACAGAACAGTAATGCACTTTTCTTTTGCACTCATCAAGTTGACTCTGTTGACAGCGTCCATTGCAAATTGTAAACCTGCAACACTTGTATTTTCTCAGTAGCCCAAATTCTTAACTCCTGATGATAAGCTGTGCTCTTACAATAGCTGCATAGCCTTATGAAGCAAATAGAAATAGACTTTTTGTGTAGCTAGGTGTGAGACTGAATTTGAAAGCTGAAGGGCTTTCACTCATGTAGGATGGTGCACATACCACTCACTGGACATCTGGTATTGGAAATGTTGAATTTTATTTTTAAATTTTAAAAGGTTTATGCAAGCAAAGAGTTATAAAACTGATTTAAGGAAAGAAAAGTGTTTTTTACCTATTCTCCTCCCCTTCTGTCACAAAAGCAATTCAATACTTTGGTAATAATATTCACATTTGGCAAACTTTGCTGTAGTAAAGACAGTGCCAGTGTTTGCAGAAGTCTTAGCTATAGTTCATCTCTGTGATGTGTTCCCTATATGAATAGATCTACATGTGCCAAGGGACTTCCCTTACTCTTTGTATGTGTGGTGTTAAAGAAATATAAATTTTGTCATAGATGATGTGGATTTGTCTCAGTGGACTGATCTCTGCACAGATGCAGAAGAGTTTGAGGCAGACTCCTGGAGTCTTGTTGTGGATCCAATGTTCTGTAGCAAGCAAGAAAAGGATGTCGTCAAGCGGCAGGATGTCATATTTGGTCAGTATTTCAAAGCTCTGTGTAGGTTTAAATGCAATTTGGTGTATCAAATAGAGAGGGAATCTACGTGGTTTATGGCCAGAAGAATGAATGCTTCAACTCAAAACAACATGAAGGTTCAAAGAATATTTTTATCACAAAGTACTTCTCCTAAACTAAGGAAATGGATAGTAGTGGCTACCGGAGACATACCTAACCTGTTCACAGAATGGTTGAAATTAGAAGGGGCCTCATCCGATCCTCCGCTCAAGCTATTACAACCACAGCTTGTTCAACACCCAAAAAGGAATTATGACTGTGTATTTGATAGACTGAACTCTGTCTTATAAGGTGTGCAGAATATTCAGGTGATTACTACACTATCCTTTTTTCTTTTATACCGCAGAGCTGATGCAAACAGAAGTACATCACATCCATACCCTGTTCATTATGTCTGAAATATTCAGGAAAGGGATGAAGGAAGAACTGCAGCTTGACCACAGCATAGTGGACAGAATATTCCCCTGCTTAGATGAGCTACTGGAGGTGCACAGGCAATTCTT
Organism: Geospiza fortis; assembly: GCF_000277835.1. NCBI lineage: Eukaryota > Metazoa > Chordata > Aves > Passeriformes > Thraupidae > Geospiza > Geospiza fortis. The sequence continues at coordinate 798,204 of NW_005054476.1, read as the reverse complement.
CTGCAGAATGAAGGACAGGCGGCAGGAATCGTGTACGGCAGGGAGCGAGCGTAATTTTGTCATCAGCAGAATTGGGGACATCCTTGTGCAGCAGGTAGAAGCATCAGTTCTGTTAAGCCTTTAAGCGCTCAGGGTTCCAAATTTAAACAATTTTTTTACTCCAAAACTTCTGTGGGCAAGAAGACAATTATGGTTGGTCAAAAAGATTCAAAACCTGTCTTCCCCTGATTATTTCAGGATGAAATAACAATGCAAAAAGATATCATTATTGTGAGGTAGCTGTGGTGAACTTGGGGTGGATTTCTCCCTATGTAGTATGAGGGACAAGGGAAGTGATGAACTTGGTCATGTTTGCAGTAGAAGGCTGCTGTCATACTATGGACTGCAAAAAATTGAAATAATGGATTCACTTTATCAGCTGAGGAGAGATGTGAAGAATTGATGATGGAAAGGAAACTACCCATTAATTTCTTGCAGTAATCTGGCATCCCAGATCAATTACATCCCAGGATACTGCTCAGTAGGGAAGGTGTGGTTGCAAGGTGTTTCCTGTGGCTGAAGAATAGCTAACTGATGGCTTGGCATTCACACCTCAGTTCCTTGTTAAAGGGAGGTGTAGCTTTTCACCTTCTGTCAGTCTTTTTTCACTCCACTGAAATAAAGAGCTGAGATGTTAGCTTATCTAGAAACAGTGTGGAGATCAGACAAAAGTAAATGAACCTCAGAGGGTTGTATTTGAAAAGAGGGGAAGGAAATGCACTTATAATGTTCTGGCTGTTACTGGCAAGAGTACAGTGGAGGTTGCTTGTGCTCTCTCCAGCCTGCGTTCCTCTTCTTGCTTCTAAAAACAGCTGGCATATTTTCATTCTGTAGTGACAGGCCTACAGACAGGTTAGTGAAATTCAGAGAACTTGATAAACCCTTAATGCAAAAGTTCCCTATTTGTACAAAATTCACTAGTTAAAATTCACTTTCCTGTCAGATAGAATGTTGAGCACAATCCACTTATTAATTTCTTCAGTTTTCAGAGGAAAATGCGACTAAAATGGAAAAAATATACGGAGAGTTTTGTAGCCATCAGAAAGAAGCTGTTAATCTCTTCAAAGAGCTGCAACAAAACAAGAAGTTCCAGAATTTTATTAAAGTAAGTTAATGTGGAATCATGAGCACTGTTGACAAAATGCTCAGGAAAAAGGTACATAGCTATTACTTAGATTTAGGGTTGGAATAATATTCAGTAACTCACTTTAAATGGCTAATAAAAATGGCAAAAGTTTTTTCTCCTTAACTAGTGAGGTGATAAATCACAGTTTTCTTTCAAATTTTAGAATGCTTTGGCATCCAGTGTGTATTACACACATGTTCCTGTTACAGTATACCTCATCCCTCAGCACAGCAACTGTTCCTTGGGGATGGTTCCGATTACCCAGCATTTGTTTTAACTTACTCTAATGCTTTAAGATCATATTTCTTATTAGTCAATTGGTGGTTTAATATGCATTTACTACCTAAGGTATATATTTGCATCTGTGCAGCTGAGAAATAGCAACCTGTTGGCACGACGCCGAGGAATCCCTGAATGCATTTTGCTCGTCACCCAGCGAATCACCAAATACCCTGTTCTGGTTGAAAGGATATTGCAATACTCAAAAGGTAAATAAAAGCTAAAGTGTTGCTTTATGTCTGAAATCCTAGCGCACTTCTAACATAAGGAATTTGCACAGCTACAATATCACAAAAAATTCACTGCTCTGTTGAGATACAACCAGAGCAACGTAAATACCTAGTGTTCACGCAAATGTCCCCTGAACAGGGCTGTTTGGTCTATATAGGTCTTGTCAAGGGTGGGTGGTGAAGATTTCTGATATTCCAGCCAGGTAGGCCGTAGAAGTCCCGAAGAACATACTTGTTTTAGGAAAAGACCTTGACTAAAATATGTGAACTAGCTCAGATGCATATGTGTACCTTTGGAATTTATTTTGGAGAAGACTTTTCTGGGTAGGGCTAGGCAAACATTTTGTAAATTACTCTCTGTTTTTTCAGGCAAAGCTTGAATGCCCTCTGGAACTTGGCATAACTTTTTACAATTACTGTTAACTTACAGATATTGCCCCCTAAATGGGCAATAAATGAGTATTGTAGAAAGTTGCATATACAATGCAAATCCTTTGTACTTGCAATCCTGTTTCAAGGGTACTTTTGTTTAGCCAGAAAAATAATATGCTATATGATTTACTTAGCCACTAATTTTTTTTGAATGCTTGCACCTCATAAATATGCCAGAAACTATTCAACGTGGTTTTTTAGCTAATGAATAAATCTGAGGTACAGGTCATCTTTTAATAGGTGAGTCAAAGGTATATACCTCTAATAGTTCTAGTAAAATGGTTGCAAGGTTCAACTTAAATTTAAAAATTTATGAATTTAAGGTTTGCATCATGCTGATTGTTTCTAGAAAGAAAGGAATGATATCTTCTCTTGATCATGCTGACTAGTGTCATGTTGTTTATTTTTTTGTTTCATACAGAAGGAACAGAAGAACATAAAGACTTGTGCAAAGCCCTTCGTCTAATTAAGGATATAATAGCAACAGTAGATTTGAAAGTGAATGAGTATGAGAAAAAGCAAAAGCTGTTGGAAATTCTCTGTAGAACTGAAAACAAAACATACACAAAACTGAAAAATGGCCATGTTTTTAGGAAACAAGACTTGATGAGGAAAGAGAGGATACTTCTTCATGAAGGCTTAGTGTATTGGAAGACAGCCACTGGTCGGTTCAAAGGTATTTCATCTGAGCAGTAAAGTCCTTTAACTCTATTTGCAAATAACATTCAAAGACTGGTTAAAGAGTGAAAATACTTTATTGTGCTATATTGAAAATAAGAATGTCTGAGGTAATGGTATTGCCAATGTCACACTAATTTCTGGATGATCAGTTCCAGAAGGTGTGAGTAAACTGCGTAAGAGCACAAATTCACATATAATACCATTTGCATTTCTTCTTCCAATCCCCTCCTTCTAGTTTTTTGTTTTTCAATTTCATTTTATAATATAATGTTTTCACTTGTACATTTTTATTGTTCGCAGTATTTGCCATTGAAAATAGCTTATTAACAACTCAGTGGCAATGAGACATCCATAGTAGAAAAGAAATTCTGAAGCCACATTTGGCTGGAGCACAATTTTTACATGCAAGCTCAGATTTTGATTTTTGGTGTTAATCATGTATTAAGGTTTGGGCTTTTTTTAGAAAAAACACTAGTTTTTGCTGTACAACTTTATAAAGCTGTCTGTTGATCATTATTCTAGAAACGCTTTTACCAGTCTAATTCTGTGCTGTGAGTGTGTGTTACAGCACAGACAAAGCAAGGTTATGTGAGATAGTCTTTGTCAGGCTTAGGGAAAGTTGTACTGCCATTGGTGCAAGGATTTCTTCTTTTTCTGGGCCTGTGTTGCAGCATGGTGCACTTTCCTGGGAGATACCAAGCAGGGATGTGCAAGTGCTTTATGCAGACCATGGGCTAATTCAGATATTTCCTGTTTAGTTTGCTGCAGGATTCTACAAGATACTTCTTCATCAGGGCTTTTCCCTTTACTTTATAGAGTAAGAATTTAACACTGATTGCACTAATTTTAATTAAAAGCCATTATTTTCCATTTCTCATTTTAAGACACCTTAGCTCTGCTTCTAACTGATGTACTACTGTTCTTACAAGAAAAGGATCAAAAATACATCTTTGCAGCTGTTGTGAGTATATTATCAGATATTTTAACACATATGTTGCAAATTTATTTGTATCTTTCTCAAAACTTAGGTCCTTATACAGCTCATTTCCAGAAAACTTATGTTTTTCTAAAATCCTGGTATAGTATGTCAGTATATAGAAAATATAATTTCTTTTCAAAAGTAATTTTTTTTTGTGGAGAAGGATAAAAAAATCTTTAATGTTGTGCCTTACATGACTGTGAAGATGGGAAGTAATGCAGGCTCTTTCAGTTGTCTAATACAAATTTTAATTTTTTTGTTCCATAAAAAAACCAGAAGAACAGTTTTTACTGAAAATATAGTAGTAAACACACATAAAAGACATGAAAGGTCATGGAAAGAAGTTCCCAGACTATATAAATATAAACATTATATGAATGTTGTGTCTCAGTATCAGTGAGCCTCTGAGATTTTCTTTTTAGCATATATCTAGTGCTTAATTTGTTTGTTAACAATGTAACATATTTTAAAGAATAATTTAAAAGGATGTCTGATTACTCAAAACTTTCAGTAGTCTGACTATATCGGGACTAGTGAAAAATCATGTTTTTCCTAGAGTGTGGTGTTTCATAAGAAAGTAATTTGCTATGCGTGTGCCTTGACTGTTTCCTGCAGGACCAGAAGCCTTCAGTTATCTCCCTTCAGAAGCTCATTGTAAGAGAAGTAGCCAACGAAGAAAGGGGGATGTTTCTGATCAGTGCTTCATCTGTGGGGCCTGAGATGTATGAGGTTCATACCAGCTCCAAATGTCCAAAGCAGATGGGATGTTGGTTGGATATTCATGGCAGGATGTTCTTTGTTCTGCATTGTACTGGGTCCATCTGTGTGTTTGGGTTTTCCTTTGAGCTCAGGGTGCCAAAACCTCTTCATCACTCCTGCCATACTTCCCATATTCCTCCTGGTTTCCCACTGAATCAGCAGACCCTTTCTGTTCCTCATCAGACATCCTTACCAGCCATTTTACTAGCCTTCCCCCACCTTTGCCTTTGGCACTGACTGCTTTCCAGGGTCCTGCAGATGTCCATACAACCATTTTGAGAAAATCACAATTCATGCCTGTTATCTTGGCATTAGCTCATTAAGAATGGTGGGGAAAACATTGCTTTTGATGGGCCCAAGATTAGGCTTGGGACAGCAGACCTGTGGGTGTGCACCAGCCACTCTCTTTGCTCAGTGCAGCCTTACCAGAATAATAAGGAGTCGTTCAGTCAGTTTGATGTCCACTTACTGCTTCTTAAAGAGGCAGACAAATGGCATGCTTCTGGATTGTTGCAAAAGGTGCTGGTGTTGTGTTCTGTTTATTGTGAACATAACATTGTATTGAAGACTAATATATGATGTGCAGATTTTGCTTTATCTACCTTTGTCTTTTATCTTTGAAGTTGTCCAGAGGAAGAAGAAGAAGTAGTAAAAATGAGTGAATCTGATGAGGACAGGCGTACTGCTGAGGCCAAGGCATACAGAATTCAGAAATATCAAGGTGTGGTACCTTTCGTGTTGCTCTGAGTGCTCCAGGATCCTCAGCATTCAGATTGAATTAGTCATGCACCCATACTGGCTGGTGTGTTCAAAGTGGCTCAGCAGGCAGAGTCAGAGCAGAGACAGATGAGGTGGTCTGATGGTATAACGTAAGTGTAGTAAAAGAGAAGCATGTTTCTTCCAAACACTTTAATGTTTTTGCTACATTTCTATAACTAAAAAATAAAAGTAAAAATTGATGTTTTCAAAACAAATACTGAATTTCACAGATTAGCATCAGGACCAGGTAGTTCTGGGTTTGTGAAAATACCTTGAATCTTCAAAATTGTGTGGCTTTGTGCTTTTTATGGCACTTTGTCCTTTGCTGCTAATATTTTTATCTGCTAATAACTCCCATATCTTAATACTGCCATGAGGAGAGAAATTGCAGCAATGTCTGTCCTACTGGGAGCCACATCCTTGTGCTGAAAGTGGGTGTTCTCTGAGGTTGAGGCCGTGAGTTATTAGCACACATGAGCCAAGTGCTTTTCCAGGAGGTACAACTAACAGGTTGTTGTGAGAAAAGAGCAGTAATGAGGGCCAGAGAGGGCAGCCAAAGCCACCTCATTAGGGTAGGGCTTTGGCCTAGACTTTGCAAGGGTGTATGTTAGCTTTCATTTGGACAGACTGTGGGATGAACTTGGATGAATTTGGGTCCTGGCCACTTAAAAGAAGCTTAACTTGAAGTAGCACTTCCTACATGGCATAAAGATTAGAAAGGTGAATGGGGAGCATGCTTTCCCTGCAGCATAAAAAATGATGACACAGTTTTCAATTTTGCACTGATTTGCATTCAGTTTTGGTTGACAGAATCACTGAGTAACCAGGACCAGCAAATCTGCAGTTATTTAGAAGAAAAGTTGCGTATCTATGCAGAACTGGGAGATATGTGTGGGTTTGAAGATGTCCATGTAGAACCTCACCTGCTTATCAAACCTGATTCCGGAGAAACTCCACAGGCTGCTTCACTGCTGGCAGCAGCACTCAGAGAAGGTGAGTTTGCACGGGAAGAGTGGATTGGTGGCTCTTCGTGTGGGCAGATATTCTAAGGTAACCAAATGCAGACATGTAGCCTTGTGTTGCAATTCTGTCAAGTCTCAAGAAGTGGCAGTGTCAAAAATTGCCAAAGGGCATAGAAGAAAAATCTGCCATGGTTATTTTTGTCAGATACAGGAGATGGTACCTGCCATCGGATGGTATCTGGTGCCAGATTTTAAAATATGTTTAGGGCATAGCATCAAATATATGCAGGCAGGGGCATAGTGTTAGGTTCTTAGCTCTCCTCACAGTACAGCTCTGTGAAGCACAGCAGGGGAGAAGCTTGTATGCAGTATGGTATTGCACCTGGTCCCCAACTTTCACCTACCTTGGCTGATTTTGATGTCACTTCAGAATCTTGTATCATCACATACAGAGCAAATCAAATTTCTACCACGAAACACCTGCCACAATTGCTGTAGGAGCCCTGTTTTTTCTGCCTACTATCTATCAGGATGTTGGTAGATGGCTGCACCATCTACAGTGCTGTCCTACAAAGGAAGGAAGGGAATGGTATTTGTAGATATCTTCCCTAGCTGGATCTTCAACTAAACTTCTCCTAAACTTAGTGGAAGGGAGCCCTGGTAAATGAAGTCCTGATTTTAGCATCACCTAAATTGAGAACTGTGTGCTACTAGCAACATTTCAACCAAGCGGTGGAACTTGGTCTTCATCATCATTATAAAGTCAAAAGCATTTTATTGACAAAATTGATTAAATTTGTGTACAGTACAGTAAGTCAGTGATAAAACAGAAAAAACTTGAAATGGCAGCCCATACTTATTCCACATCTTCTTCTACCCACTTCTGTATTTTTCACTTTCTCTCATGCTGTTGTTGATGTTGATGATGTCGTGGATTTCGGGACTCTACAACACTTTCTGTGAGCTTACAGTTGTTTACATTGTAGACAAGTTGTGGGGATCATTTTCCAGGATGGAAATAATAAGTTCCTGAGCTAATAGCAGACTCTATGGAAATAAAGCATTGCTCACAGTAGACAAAGACAGAATTACATAGTGCTTAGGCAAATTAGGTATACACAAATCCATGAGATGAGATGGGATAAATCCAAGGCTGCACAGCAAGCTGGCCAATGTTACTGGGATGCTGTTTTCTGTCAACTTTGAAAGTCACAGTGATCAGGAGAGAATCCTGACGACTGGAAGAAAGCAAGCCTCACACTCCAAGAAGGAATATATAGAGAAATAAAAAACGGTCAGTCTCACCATCATCTCTGAGATAATCCTCTTGGAAGGCATTTCCAAGAACCTGAAAGACAGGAAGATGATTTGAAACAAATGTCACAGATTAATTAGGGCAAGTTGTGTCTGACTAACCTGACGGGTTTTATGGTGAGAGAAGGGTGCATGTTGGTTACCTTGACATCTCTCAGACCTTCCATACTGTTTGCACTGTCTGTAGTTTCCTTACATCTGAATTGATGTAAACTGCTTAACTGGGTGGAAGACAGACTGGACTACTGGGCTGAAGGGGTCAGTCATATGACATCCAGTTGGTATCATGTTATTAGGGGACTCTCTTAGGGAATGTATCCTGAGACCAGTGGTGTTCAACATATTAATTAATGCAGTTAACCTCGGGATTGAGTACACTCTTAGCAAACCCATGACTGTCATGGCGAGAGGTGGAGCATTCAGTGAGGTGGAGAGACCTCTACAGATGGGGAAAATGGTAAGAGGAACACTTAGACGTTTGACAAAGACAAATGCAAAGTCCTGCATCTCAGGTGATGTAATCCTGTATGTTGGTACAGACTGGCCACTGATGGGCTGGAAAATTCCTTTGTAGAAGCGGACCTGGGAGTCCTACTCAACAGCAGGTTGACCAGGAGGCAGCAGTTGCACTTGTGGCAAAGATGCCCAACTGCTTCCTGGGCTGCTGCAGTAGGAGGAGAGTTGCCAGCAAGTTGAGGGAGGTGATTCTTCCTCTGCTTAACCCTGGCGAGTCCTATCTGGGCTGCCATGACAAATGCTGCACTTTCCCTGGCCAAGGGAGACATTGACAAAGTAGAACAAATCCAGTGAAAGGCACCAGAATGACTAGAGGGTGGGAGGACATGATGTCTGAAGACAAGCTGAAGTAGCTGACTTAGTGGAATCTCATTACTGTCCACAGCAGCTTAATAGGAGGATATAGAGAAGCTGGATTTTTGCAGAGGCACATGACAATAAAAGAACACAGGGATAAGAGACAATAGTCCTGTGGTGAAACACAGGCAATTCCAATTAACTAAAATTAAAAATGAAATGCTATGAGAGTGTTAAAAAATTGGAACAGGTTTCTCAGGGAGACTTTGAAGTTTCCATCTTTGGAGGCGTTAAAGTCTTGTTGTGCGGTGCTCTGAGCAACACAATTTAGACTGACCAGGTTTCAGTGAAGTGCAGGACTAGGGGACCTCTGAAAGTCTCTGACAAGCTAAATTATTCCATGTTCAAACATTTCTATGTCATTGAGTGCATTCATGCACTAAGGAGCTATTTAAGGGATGTCTGTAATTCTGCATGTTTTCCTCTTTAGTTGAAAGTCTCCACACTGCTGTAACAACATCACAAGTGAGTGAAATAGACAGATCACCAGAGGAAAGTACTGAGGAATTAAGTGTGAAGCATAGATTCGCTACCAATGAAATACTGGAATCTGTTCTGGGTGGTGAGTAAAATTTGATTCTTTTACATCTTTAGAGTGCTAAAATAATTGATACCAGATTGGTTTTTTGGAAAGCCTCCATAGTTTAGGACAGAATCAATAGAAAATAATGTAATAGAAGTTGTCTTTGGGCAAATGCTCAGGTAGTGTAAATTGTTACATAACTCTGTTGAAAGCACACTTTCTTGTCATTGTTGTTAAGCTCTGCACCTAATCTATATTGCAATATAGGCCATTTCTCTTATTGTCAGGAGGGTTGAAAACTGGGATTAATATTCCAATAATTTCAGCTGCAAAGGGTAGCATTAATTTCTCACAACAAACTTGTGACTAAAGTTGTGTAAAAAACATTGCTACAGAGCATTTTTAGTGTTATGGTTACACTCATCTCCAACCTTTCATAAATGAAATAGTGCTAATTTGTAAGGTAGGAAAACTGAGTTGAGCCATGTGTGCCATCATGGCTTGCAAATTAGTTTTTCGCCAGCCTAGGATCCATTATGTAACTACAAACTATAAAAATCACTTTCTCATAGTCCTGAGTAGCTGTAGAAAAGCATGCTCTTTGTTTTTCTAGTGAGTATATGCTTTGATACCTTTCTTATGAATTTTCTTGGGTCTTTATTTGTTAGATGCAGAAAGAAAAGAAATTGAAGAATCACCAGAAATTGATCTCAGTGTTGAAAAGGAAATGGCAGGTGCTGATCTTGAGGATAAGGTATTGCAAACAGTTTTTCCTCCTGCATTGCACACAGCAGTCTGGGCACTGTGTATGTACATGCCATTCAAATTTTTATGGGGATTTTCACTCAGATCCAGGTAATTCAGTCTAATAGAGGTCACAGTAATTGATAATAAAATTTTAAAAAGCAGCCATAAACAATCCAAGCAAAGAATGATTTTTCTGCAAGGCTTGAGATCAGTGAGTTGTAATACCAGGCAGTGTTTTCAAACCACTTGTATGGGCTGTTCCTGTTCACAGGATGATGAAAGTCTCCTGCAGTGACAGAGTCCTCAGCTAATGCAAGGAACACTTGTGCATTGGAAGAACTTTGTCCTGAGAACAAGCACATAAGATAGGATGAAGATTTTCACACCACCTTACTTCAGAATTTGAATCAAAACAGAATGGAGCAATTAGAGAGTAGAAGAGAAAGTGCCCATTTTTCAAAGTCCTATAGCTGATAAGCAAATCTGGGGAGAAAAGCAGAATCAAAAATCAGTTCTGGGCAAGACTAGGAATGACAAATTTTATGCAGCGGCAGAGTGTTGGAGTAAGCAACAGAAATTACTGTGTGAAAATAAAGTGAACTGTCATAGTGTAGTTCTTAGGTGGAGAATAAGAATCACAAAAGGAATAAAGAGGAGAGACAAGAATGTGAGATACAGACTTTGAAATGGAAAGAAAACTTTGCTCGAAAGTTTAGCATTAACATACTGTATTTGCATCAGGTCTGAAAGAGGGCTTGTGTGCCTAAAACCTTGTGTTTGTTTGTTTTCTATATTAAGAATACTCTTGCTAATACACTAATCTCTCTATAACCTCACCTTATGCTTCGCACTAGATCATCTTACTTATCAGACTGCTGATAGAAGGGAGCGAGAGGAAGAATGTGAGTGGAAAAAATATTTGAAAACAAAGTGAGGGAGCAGGTGAAGAGGAATAAAACCTAGAGAGGGTGGAGGGGCTCAGATGTAGCCCGCTAAAAATTGCAGTAGCTCTACATGAAAACTTTGCCATTGGGGTTATAGAGAAGGTAGAGCTGAGCTTTTTTCAGAGGTGTGCAGCAAAAGGATGAGTGTCCAAGATTACAAGTTGCAGCAAGGGAAATTCTGAGTGTATATAAGGAAAAAAAAATCAGTGCAAGGATGATCAAGGAGCAGTGTTTGTCCAAAGAGGTTTTGGGGGTCTCTACCATTGGAGGTTTCCTGGATTTGACTGGAGAAGGCCTTCAGCAAGCTCCTCTAACTTTGAAGATATGTCTATTCATAAAGCTGGAGGGACCTGCATCCAATTCTTCCGCTCTAAATCATCATCCTGTTATTTATGGCCTGTTGTTTGGGGAGGCATGTATGACATCTTCCGATACTATGTCAGAATCAGAGGTACCAGGAGGTGGCAGAATGATCAAAGAAAACAGGCAAGGCAAGGGCTTTCCAGGGAAGTGGGTGTGCCGTCCCAGGGTTGGGGTCTCAGCCCAACTAGCTTGGGAAAACAGGAGCTGGACAGGGCGGCAGGAGCTCTCAGCTTGAAGGTTAGATGCTGACTAGATACTGGAAGGAAGAGCATTGTCCCTGCAACGTGAGTGAAGGCTCCCCAGTGGGCAGCTGTGAGAAGTGATCCTCATCTTGTCTCCCCTGCTCCTGCCTTTTAAGTGTATCTCTCCAGGCATTGTTCAAAGCACAGTACAGCCTGCCCTGGAATCTGACCATCTTCATCTCTCTGAACCAAGGTGATCAGTAACAGAGGCAGAGAGGTGGCCTTCAGCACAGTTAAACACCTGAAATTACTGCTTCACTCCTAGCTGGACTTGCAGGGCATGTGCCAGCCCAGCTAAGCCTTCCTCAGCCTCATGTCCTAGCACTCCAGTGGTGCTGCAGTGAGGGGACCATGGGCACTGGGACTGGCCACTTGCAACTCCTTGGTCAAGCCAATATCAGACAAACCTTCCCCTGTGCACATCCATTTTCAGTTAAAAAGGGCTTAAAAACCTGAGGGAAACCCTGCTCTTGTTCAGTGTGCAGGCTCTCCCTTGTTCACTCTTCCTCACCCTTCCAGCATTATCTCCTTTCTCTCCCTCCTGGCCCTGTGCTGCCTCCTTACCCACTGCACACCATCCAGCTAAGGAAAAGCACAGCTATCTTGAGTCCATTCTTGTGCTGCACAAAGACATCCATGCAAAATCCTTCGCTTTCACAGCAGAGCTGAGCTTTCCTATGGCTTGGGGTTACAGTGAGAAGGAGGAGGTGAAGATGTGGAGGGGGAGTGGAAGGAAATACTGAAGAGATATAATGAGAGAAAGAGTAGTGGAGGAAATGATGCAGCTGGTACTCCCTTTGCCCCAAGGGTGTCTGTGCTGGGTTGTGTTTAGGGGGCTGGTCTTTCTCATTTTGATTTTCAGTTATTGCATCTAAATGTAGCAGATGCTTTGCTCTCTGTGGTGGAAAATGAGACTCAGTAGAGAACTTAAAGAGAATCAGAGAGAAAACAAATATTCCCCAAACTCTCCTCAGCTTCTTTGGAAAAAAAAAAAAAAAGAAGGAAAAATCATATAGGAAGTCTTTTCAGCATAGTCTCAGAAGGGATTGTATTTGAAACAGTCCTCACCATTTCATCTTATCTTTCTCAGAGGAGCTGTTTTTCATGCTGAAGGGATTATGGGTAGCTTCACCCCATAAATTTAGAGAGCTTCTTAGGAAAAGGGAGCAGGATGGAAAGTGTGAAGCAGCTGTGCCTTGCTGCAGAGGACAGTAGTGACCATGCTGGTGCCTTTTGTAGTGTGTACTGGGCACAGCATCTCACAGGGTACCTAAGGCATTTTTTGTGATCCAATAACATGCCTTCGTGCTAGTTTCTTAGTACATTATTATCTCTAATTTTGAAGATTCTTATGCTGTTTCGTCCTACTGTAATTAATCTTTACCCACTGGGCTGTATATACAGAAATCGGTATATACAACAGATATATAAAAACTCTCAAGTAAACAAAGAATGAATTGAAATGTCCTTTCTGTGTAGCATTACTTACAAGGGATTAAAATTGTGGATGAAATAGTTTTATTTGTACACTTGTGTTCAGAATCTCTAGTAATTTCCATGGAAACTCCATTATTGATGTATTATTAGTCTTCACAGATTGTTGCTCCTGTCTTTTTTAATATACCCACAAAAAGGGTTGACTCAGTACATATTTCCTAGCCACATGTCCTCACTAGTTTAAAAAAAAATTACCTTGATGATACAACTTTAAAGTTTAAAACAACTTTTTAAACCTACATGTGTTTATTTTAGGGAGCAAATATGAATTTTTCAGAATCTACAGGGACAGAGGTGAGTTAATTTAAACTTCAGACGGAATGTAGTAATTATTTAGTTAACAGTGGTCAAAGCTTTGAAAATCCTTCTCTTTTATTTTCTAGATTGTACAAGCAATCCAGAACTTAACCCGTCTCTTATACAGCATGCAGGTGACTACTCCACTACTAACTTCAGAGAGTATTTACTTTTAAAGAATTGTTTTCCTGTTGTCCTACTTTTAGACATTATGTTAGTTGATCCTGATCTCTTCTGACTGTTGCATAAGTTGTTACGGAATACAGTTTTATTCTACATCAGTGGTAGGTTTCTTTTAAGAACTGAATAATACTAACCTGCTTGGAGATCAATCCCTCCTCCCAAAAGAGAATGTCTGTACAGTCCAAAAACCTAGCAGGAAAGTAAAATGATGGCTACACTTGAACTGATGTCATTCCACATGCAGATTTCTGAAATTATAGTTCAAAGAATTGAAAAAAAAATTGTATTTTGATTAGATTGTTCTCCTGGCTAGTAATAAGCAGTAATTTGGCCAGGTAGCCCAGGCAGCAAACTCAGCCCATTTTAGGTGCTTAAATCTCACTTACTTTGGGCCTTACTTACTTTACTTACTTGCTACACTTACTGTAGAGCCTTAGTATGAAGTATTTGCCTCTTTTATGCTAAGCTTGAATGTCTTAACTTACTTCTTATTTAGCTGTACTTTTATAATTCTATTTTTAAATGTTTCATCTAAGTATACCTAATTTTTAGATCCCATTGGCCTTAGCATATTTCATGATAATCCCGGAAACCTTGGGCTTAGAAGTTAAGTGTATTGAAACAACGCAAAAGCAAAATAAAAATCCTGTAATTCGCGCAAAAATTTTTGAGTAATTGAAAAACAAATAGGGACAATAAAGTGAGGTTAGGATCATGCCTTAACTGCTCAGACCATGAATGAGCAATCAGGGACTGAGAAACAAGCAGAGGATCTTGTCCTGTTTACAAGTCACTGGAACTGACCCAATACTGGAGGAAGAGGCAAGGAAAGTGCAGATGGTACATTGCATGAAGTTAAAAACTTTCTGGGGTGGACAGCACACAGCAGTGGGGCTACGTGAGTTCTCTGGGAATGTCTCCTGAAATAGATTCCCATGTCAGCTTTTAAACATAGTGCAATAAGTGCCTCAACAGATCTAGAGTTTTCTTGCTTTTCTTTCTTCTTAATCCCAGCTATTTATTTTTGCATTACTGGAAGATGTCAGAACCTTTAATGCAAACAGTGTCACAACATCCTTGTGACGGATGGAATATAGAACTCTGGACTGTAAAATAGAAACATCAAACCTGAAACCATTACTATACTGCAGGTTTATGCTTCCACTGACACCTTGGTCAGGTGTGTGTAGTGGTACAGTCCTGGTGACATGGCTGTGTTGGCAGGTGCCTGTAGGACTGGTGTTAGTTGGAGCAGTGTTGCAGGTTAGCAAGGAGAGCCTTAAAGCCAGAGTGAACTCACTTGGAAACAATACAGTTTTATGTGAAGAAGTCACAGCTGTGTTAGGAATACTTGGGTGAATATAGCATTCCCAATGCCTTATTGCCCTCTTCAACCATGAAATACTGTTTTTCCTGAGTGTCTTTACATCCTCTGACAGAACAGGACCCCAGCTGTAATTGAAGTGCATATGCACAGCTGTAACATAAATATATATTATAATACTAAGTGTAAACCAGAAACTTTGTTAAAAGTGCTCAAAAGAGTTGAGTTTTATTTTAGAAATACCTCTATGTGAAGGCATTATCACAGAATTTTATCTATTTGCTTGAAGAATAACCTCCCAAAAAAGTTCTAGCATTTTTATATAATGATTATATGTAAAAACACAGAAATGGATTAATACTGATATTTAAACATTTGTGTCTGATTTTGTTGTGGTGTCTAGGCAGCACTGGCTATCCAGGACAGCCACAAAGAGCTCCATAGGTTACTCCTGCAAGAGAATGAGAAGACCAGTCGGAGCCATGGTTCTCGGCTGAACCTCGTTTTGGAACAAGAGAAATACCAGAATCTGGAAAAACAAAGGATGGAACTGGCCAACATACACAAAACGAAGCAGCAGTTTCAGCAAGAGCAGCAGCGGTGGCTGCGAGAATGTGACCAGCGGCAGCGGGAGCAGGAGGCGAGGGTGGGCCGGCTGGAGCAGCGGGAGCGGG
>NW_005054476.1:710320-782904 GCF_000277835.1 Geospiza fortis | reverse complement strand
GGAAAGAGACAATGTGAAAATGCAGAAGAAACTCGTATGGCACTGGAAGCATGGTCAGCAAAACAACCTGTTTTCACACACAGGGGACTATGAGGTTTGTGCTTCCCCATTGTAACTGTACCCCTGACTGCATTCCTAGAAGCCTGCCTTGACGAATAGGGTTTTGTTGGTTCTTAAAGTAATGAGTGAGCATGTGGGAAGCTGAGATTCAGGCATATCCTAGCATTTTCTTTGAATGTCATGAAGTTTAAGCAGGGAAAGTGCAAAGTCCTGGCCCTGAGAAGGAGCAACCCCATGCATGGCTGGATGCTGGTGATCACCTACTGGAAATCAGCTTGACTCTCTACAGCTACCTGAAAGGGGGTTGTAGCAAGATGGGAGTCAGCCTCTTTTCCCAGGCAGTTAGTGAGACGACAAGGGGAAATGGCCTTGAGCTGTGACAGGGAAGGTTTGATTTGGACATTGGGAAGAATTTCTTTGCTGGCATTGAAACAGGCTGCCTAGGGAGGTGGTGGAATCACCATCCCTGGAAGTGTTCAAAAAGTGACTGGACATGGTAGTTAGTGGTATGATTTTGTTGATGTGATAGTGGTGTGTTGGGTCAAAGGTTGGACTTAATGATCTTGGAGATCTTTTCCAGCCTTTGTGATTCTATGATTCTGTGAAAAGGACTGGGAGTCCTGGTGTAGAGCATGAGCAAACAATGTGCCCTTCTCAAAAGGCAGCACACAGTCTCCAGGGCTGCACTGAGTAAAGTATGGCTAGTAGGTCAAGTGAGGGGATCCTTCCTCTCTGCTCTGGACACACCTGGAGTCTGGCTCCCCCAGTACAAGAAAAGCATGGAGCTGTGGGGTGGAGAGGAGGTAGAGACAGGAGGATGGATGCCTGTTTGAGAGGCAGGGATATCTCTCCGGTAAGGAAAGCTGAGATTGTTCAACCTGGAGAAGAAATGGTTTTTATTAATGGGGGTTCCTTATTAATTGGGGTTCCTTTTAATGTATAAAACCACCTAAATGGAGGTTCTAAAGGAGATGGAGCGAGGTTCTTTTCAGTGACACCCAGTGACAGAACCTGAGGCAATAGGCACAAACAAAACCATCAGAATTTGAGCATCAGAAAGCTATTTTTGAACATCAGAAAACTATTTTTTCTTGTGGGGATGATGGAGCCCTGGCACAGGTTGCCCAGGGAAGTTGTGGAGTCTCTGTCATTGGCAATATTCAAAAGTCACCTGGACGTGGTCCTTGGCCCTGCTTCAGCAGGGGGGTTGGACCAGATGTCTTCTAGAGGTCCTTTCCAACCTCAACCATTCTGTGATTTTAAGCTAGATACCTACAAAACCCAAACTTAGGCAGATGTTTATTAAATTGAGAAGACAGAAATTATAAATATGAGAATCTGTGTTTTATTCTGCTTTACTACTGTGTTTGTAAGACCCATTGTGTCTGTGCATCTTGTAGAAAAATTTAATTATTGTAATGCTTAAGCATATAAAGCACTTAATGAAGTTTTGGTTGCTGGTTTTTTTCCTGGACCACTAGCTCCAGGGAGGAAAAGGTGCACCTCCAGGAGTAACAAACATCAGGCTCCTGTGAACCCCACATATCAGGCCCTGCTGTCCTGTTCCTTGAAACAACCAGCCCCCTAGGGGAAGAGGTTGGCGTGTGGCACCATCCCTGACAGTGTAAATCCTTGGAGATGCTTATTATTTGGGGGTGCAATTTAAAGTAGCCCCAAAACTGCTTAAGTGTTTAATAATAAAAATGATTAAGTTTTTGTTGAGGTTGAAGGGTGCAGTCTGCCTCTGAACTCAGCTGTCTGGGTGCTCACCTGCCAGGTAGGTCCTCATCTCTAATACCTGCTTCGTGGTTGTGGTCTTGATTTCCATAACTGTTCTCTAAAGCACCTGAAAATCAAAACATTTTGTCTGGCTTTTCCACATATGGAAAGCTCACTGACCCAAACAGCTTCTTTTTCCCCTCAGGTTCTCGTTTTCACAAGAAAATCTGTAGAGCCTTTCTTCAAGCCATCACCTCCATAGTTTTTCATCTGTCAACTCAACCATAACCATTTGGCATCTAAGATTGTGCCTGCCTGAGGGGTTAAAGGATTGGCCTCTGACCTCCCCCTTTTCATCTGGCTTTTGTGAACACAGTGTGAACATGACTTACCCATATATGCTTGCTAGCCCAAACAACAAAGACACTTTTTACTAGCATAGCATGTGCTGCAGTTTTGACTTGTTTGGCAGTGCTTAAGAGGTGGATGATAAATGCAAAACTGAAGTTTCCCATCAGCTTTAAGGAATGTTACTTCTGAAATCTTTCGAGGAGGGGAAGTGGAAGGATAATAGTCTGATACAGGGATATCCAGATCGCACAGAGAGGCAAAATAATTCAATGCTGAGTGTCAGAGATTAATGGTTTTTGTAATATAATATTTCATTTGTAAGTCTGCTTGTATTTTTTTTTTCAAGAAGACTACATGGCTTTGAGTCCATCCAGACCTCAAGATTGTCTTTCTCCTGTGTTTCCATACCATATTCAGTGCAGCAGTGGAACAGGTTGAGTGATTGTCAGTCAGCTGATATTCCCCTCCCAATGTTTTTGTATTACACACAGCCTAGATAATTTTGTGTGACCAAACAATGCAGTAACTCACTCTAATACTCCTGCTTATTTTTTGTGAGATTGGCCTTAATAAACACCTGCAGACAAAGAATCTGCAGAAGTTGCATTTTCTGCCCTTGGGAGCCTTGGCTTGCTTGCTAAAGCTGTTTGCCATCCCCAGTTTGACTGCTGCAGCCCTGTTCTCTGTGATTGCCTGTCTGTGTGAGGTACAGTGTTATTTTTGGATTGCAGAGTACACAGATTTACGTATAAGAAGTGGCACCTTGTTGAGCCATGAGGCAAAATATTAATCCTCTGGAAGTAGTCAGCAGAGCTCAGTGCATCCCAGATAGTGGTCCTTTTATATCTGTTACTTTGCAGTTACTACTTCTTTCAAGGTGAGCTAAGACCAGATCTGCTAGGTTATTGCTGTTTATTCCTGAATACACAGGAATAATATGTTTTGAGATTAACCTCTGGCAATTAGATGACTATTTGCTATGAATCCCCATTCTGTCTGGCAGTTAATTTTCTGCATCCTGCTGTAAGTATTCTTCAGGATGATGCTTATAGTCATACACTTCAGTTTTACATAGTGAGAAGCAGGGAGTTGGACTCCATGATTCTTATGAGTCCTTTCCAACTTGACATACTCTGTGATTCTCTGGTTTTGTTACTTGACAAAGGTGAAAGTAAAATTCTCTGTTTTGTTTTTTGCTGGTTTTTTCCCCCTTCTGCAGATAATGGGACATAATCAATTGGACAGCTTACATGGTGAAAATGCATTCTACTTCAATGAAGCTGTAGTGTGTGTGTCTCTAAGAAGAATCAACAGATCAAATTCTTCTCTCGTTTATGAGGACGGTGTCTATGGGATGAATATCTCAAATTCTGATGTAGCAGGGACTAGTGAAAATCAGGTGGACCTCAAAATGGACACTTCTTGTCAGCCAGCATTAAGTAGTGCACTGTGGAAATCCACTAGTCCTTACCAGCAGATGTCTTTTTCCTGCAAAAGCAACAAGGATTCCTTTAATAATGGTAATTAATACTTTATTTAATTAAGAAGTCATACAGGCAGTTTGCCCCCTCTCTGGCTGAATAGTCCTAGGAACAAAGACTGCTTGGTAGTAGTGGAAGCAAGAGATTTTGATAAAACAGTTGCATGTTTCTTTGCACGATTTTTCATGATAGGTGAGAAAAACAGCAGAACAGAAATACAAAAAATTACTGAAAAACCCTACAAAACTCCTTTTTGTGCATAATAGTACTCAAAATGTGTTTTTCTCTCAGTCTTTTCCCAAGGCTTTTTGACCTGTTTTTTGTGAGCAGAAATCACTCTTCTTCAAGTGAATTTTATTGATTGTTTGAGAACATAAGTGCATTACTTGATGATTTCTGGTAGAATAGCTTTTGATTTCCTGTCTTAGAATGATAATCAGTGTTCAAACACCCATTTCTTGCTTCATTAAGGAAGGAAAATATCTTGAAAGATCTGTGGACAGACAGTGGTATCACTTCTAAGGAGTAATATAATGTTTGAATAAGTTACATCAGTAACTCTTACTGCATTATCTTTCTTTATTCGTGCATTTTACCAGTACCCCAAAAGATATGTAGGCTGCATGGCAGTTAGTGATAGTGGCTACCAAAATGGGTGGAAGAGGCTGCCTATCTGAGCACTGCATGCACTGAAAATTCCTTGAAGGTCTTAAAAACTTATGAGAAACTCTAAACTATCTGGGGTTTATTTCTCATTTTGCACAATATTAGTTTTGATCTAGCTTCTTTCGTTAGTGTGGGTTGTAGACCAGGATGTAAAAACACAACAGCTAAAAGTCTTGGGTGCCGACGGTACATTTTTGGGGTAAGGGATTAAATGATCTGGTGGGGTTTTCTCCACAGTTGTGAAATTCAGGAGACGTGGCATGGCGATGCTGCAGCAGTGCCTGAGCTCCCATTTTGGTGCAGTTGGCAGTGCAGAATAGCTTCTGTTCTCACACCAGCTTGCAGGTCAGGTCACAGCAAAGACCAGTGAGCAGCAGAATTAGGAATTGAAAACATACACAGGCACAATGGTGAATTGTCTTACATTGGTGATTAAGGAACTTGCTCCTTAGTGCTCCTTGTAATGAATTCAACAGACATCCAGTACAGCCTTACTACTCTTTGGTATGTGGATTGCCAAAACAGCATGTTATAACCAAAGGTAGGGCAGGCTAGTCACATCACTACAATCAGCAAACCAAGCTGATTAGTAAGAGAGATTAATATTTCTAAAAATGCCTAAATAAGTAGCCTGGTGAAACTCGTTCTATTTTGGCTGTGGTTGTCATTTTAGTTAGTGTGAATTTGAAAAAATACACATATGTGGGTTTAAACCTCTCAAAAGTGGCTTAGCTTGCACTGGCAAACAAACAGATAGAAACTACCCAGGTACTTTCTGTTGAGCCCACATGAGAGCATCTTTTTTAATTAAACTGGCTTGTACCAGTTAAATTGCACTGATTCTAAGATAAGCTGGTGGAGTATCTGTGTCTCAAGACACAATGGACCGGCTTCATGTTCAGCTGTTGTCAATGCATACTATGTAGACATCGTTATCTTGCCCTGGTAGCAGAGCACCAAGGCAGTCCCAGCACTCTTGGGGACAAGGTCTGGCTCCATAGCCCGCCCAAGAGGCCAGTGTAGTGTGTGACCAAATTGTGTTGGCAAAATGTGCTCTTACTGCCTGGGTAGTGACACAAGACACCTTATGCAAAGGAGTGAAGCAAATCCTTGCAGCATTCTGATGGTTCAGATGATGCTGTGAAGCCTACGACTGCACTGCTGGAGCAGGCAGGGCTGAAAGCCTCCCCCCAGGGAGATGTGACATCACATTCCGTGGTTGCATTTGTTGTTGAGAAGGTGACGAGAATTTTATGCTCTGATCATGCAGTGCATAAGTCTGCATGATTCAGACTTGCTTCTGTCTTGCATCTGGACCACTGTACAGGGAGGGACTGGGGAATGAGAAGAGTACTGAATTTCCCCAAGGGACCATGCACATGGAAATTATGCAAATTGCATGTTCCTAAGCAATGTCAATCAAATTGAACAATACAAACATTTCATACTAGGAAACTGATTTTCTTTTTCTTGATTAATTTTGGTCATGTTTTCTTCCCCAGAGAATTTATCAGAGTTTCAGAAAATCTCCAACCTTTGCCTCTGCTTTTTAACACCTCTGCAGGATATAGTCCGTTCCAATCACTTTGAAGGAAAACCATCTTAAATGCAATGAGGGAAAGAACTTAAAAGTTAGTTGAAATCTTCAATATTTTCACGTGGATGAATATTTTCACGTGGATGAATATTAAAACGCATTTTTGTGCGTTTCCATGCATTTTCCACCTAGCTTTGTGTATAGTCTCATAATCGTCTTTAAAAAAACATTCTTAAATAATTTGTCAACATAGAACTAAGAAACAAATACTGAGTATGGTTTACTGCATATAGCCATGCACCACGTACATACATAGCCAGACCTAATATATAGTTAAAGTTTTGTGTGTACACAAAAGAAATTTCTTGGGTTTGATTAACTTTCACAGAATTATTATGCATTTTGTAAGGAGTCTGTCAAAAAAACCCACCTAAATTATTTAAAGAGAAGCACCATCTAAACTCGTTTCCAAGGAGTTAATTACACTGCATTCTACCATATGTTAACTAGTATTCAATTAAGCTTCATAAATATACAGAAATGGAAATGGCTACATTACTGTAATGCATAATTTTCCATTCATATTTCCTAAGGTAAGACATAGGTGTCTTCCCATAGTTAACATCATGATTATGTATCATTGTTCTATGTGTATGGGAGGGAACTTCAGTAAAGACCTTGAGGCAAGTTCCCACTGAACTGAAACTGGCATAAGTAACCTCACTAGAAAAGGTGTGTCAGTCAACAGGAGGAAAATATGATTGAAAGAAAAATGTGTTAATGCTTTACAGTAATGGTTATGAAATTATCTGCATGAAAGAAGCAAGTACTTTGGCTAATTAGGAAGGAGGGGAAATATAGGTTTTGTGTCAGACTAGACTGAGAATTGAATAAATTAGTCTTGCATTTAATTGACATGTCAAGTTAACCAGCCAAAGTGAGGCCTGAGGATTTACCTATGGATTCACCTCTTTGATTTCAGGAATCAGGGCAATTTTAATTCTTTTAAGCTTTGAAGTGAATAGCATTGTTTGCTGCTGCTACCTTAACTTCATTTATTGAGACATTGTAGTTACAGAAATAGAATTGAAAAGTGATAGATCTGGAAAACTGATTAAACTTGAATGTGGGAAGGTTTTACCTCAGACATTTAGTATGAAGGAGCTATACATGTGACACAGCGAAAAACAAAGTTTAAATCTTTATGGGGGACATAGGAAAACCTGTGATCTTCATAAGCAGCCAAATGCAAACCCAAGGAGCAAAAAGAGGACTCTATTTGACTAATGTAATTTAAATAGTTTTTAAGGGACAGAAATTTGTACATATATGAGTATAAACAAATGAGACTGTTTGATTTTGGAAAAATTATTTATTTATAGTGGCTTTCATCAAAATAAGTGGTTTCTAGAGATGTAGAATATTTAATTTGCAACAGAAAAAGCAAAGATTCCAGAAACAATGTGTAGTATCCTATAACTCCATATAGTTTATACAAATTTCCTTCCTATTCCCTAAGGCAGATTATGCTAATGGTGATTACTCTGTTCAACCTGTTCTTAAAACTGTGTATCAGATTCATTTGCTTTGGTTTCCCATTGTTAATTTAGATGGCATTTAGAACAGTGCATTTTTGTCTGTGCTGGTTTCATCTGGAGTAGAGTTAATTTTCCCCACAGTGTCTGCTATGGGGCTGTGGTTTGGATTTGTGCTGAACACAGGGTTGATAATACAGAGATGTTTCTGTTATTGCTGAGCAGGGCTTGCACAGAGCCAAGGCCTTTTCTGCTTTTGGTACAGCCACACTGGGGAGGGGACTGGGGGTGCTTGGCAGGCTGGGAGGAGACAGAGCCAGGGCAGGTGACCCAAACTGACCAAAGGGCTATTCCAGACCATGTGGCACCAAGCTCAGTATATAAAGTGGGGGAAAGAAACAGGAAAGGGGGGGACATTTGTGGTGATGTCATTTGTCTTCCCAAGTAACCATTTTGCACGATGGGGCCTGGCTGTCCTGTAGATGGCTGAACACCTGCCAGTGCATGGGAAGCACTGAATTGATTCCTTGGTTTGTTTTGCTTGTGTGCACAGCCTTTGCTTTCCCTATTAAACTGTCTTTTTCTCAGCCCATGAGTTGTCCTGCTTTTACCCTTCCCCAGTCATTTTGGTAAGAGAGGGGGCTGTGTGGGGCTTGGTTTCTGGCTGGGGTTAAACCACCACGAAGGCTTAGCTAACCTAAGTTGTGGCCGAATGACATTGAATAAAAGTGTCTGCTCTATGTTTGCATCAGGGAGGTTGAGAACAGTAGGCCTAGCTCTTTTATCATATTTGTGTTAAGGTGAATTTGTTGCAGTCAGGAGAGATTTACCATGTAAAATTGATGCAAGTGTGATAAAAAAATAGGTGAAATATGCTTTGCACCACAGTGTTAAAAAGCCATCTGAAGTGGTACCGGCTCTTTGTCTATGCTTCCAACTCAACACTGGATTTTGGCAAGGAACAAATCTCAGTAACTCAGGGTCTTATTCAGATAGCATAGCTGCTGCTGCTAGTGCTGGAAGTGGCTGATGGGATGATGAGGACTTAGTTTAATAAGATTGCTTTCATCACTTGGAACCTGGTAGATAATGATTAGCAACACCCCCAAAAAAGTCGCCACAGTTCTGCATATGTAATTGTTGTGTGCTAATTTTTATATGGTTGTTGCTGAAAGAACTCCTTCTGAGTACATCTGATTTTTCTAAGCTGGAATGTAACTGTGTCCCATACAGCACACACTTTAAAACAGCATCCTTTGGAGTCAGTGACAGGCCAGCCCCCTACCACTTGCAGAATTGCATGTGAAGATATGTTTCAACCTAATTTTTTTCTGGTATGTCTAAAAATATTTTTAGTAGTGCCATTTTTTTTTCACTGTCCACAGTGACTAAATTCTTTTTGATTTTCTTTCATTTGGAGAGATGGAAAGAGGGAAATTTTTAAAAAGCAAAGGATGATATGACCTATGGAGCTCCCAGTTTGTCAGGGAGTCTCCTGAGCAGGTGTCATATTTTGAGCTACTTTAATTTTTTTGTCTTTTTATATTATAGATGTAGAGTAGATGCCACATTGAGAACAATTCTAAATTGATTTTTCTGTGTTTAACATATCCCTACTACTCTAAGTGCAGATGGCTACAGAAGTGAGCACAGGGCCCATTCAGTGCTCAGTGTAAGTTATAATGAGAATAAAATTAAATGGAAATATATAAGAATATGAAGTTGAGGAACATCAGCACCAGCATTTTCCAAGTTCAAAATCTCATTGATTTATTAGAACAATTGAGCTGTTACTTTTGACTCTGCAACAGGCAACAGCAAATTCTCCATACCACAAAACACTGATTTTCATGCTCTGCTGGAAGATTTCCGTGGCTCTGAGATACTTGGAGGAAATGAATCAGAGAGGAAGTATTTTTTTTCCCTCTTTGGAATAACACTGCTGTTTGTTTAAAGCAAATGGCAAAAGGGATGAAATCACACAGCAGTATGATACCAAAGTCAAAAATATGTCCTTGTATGTCACCTGCAATTAGTATATTTTCACCTCTGTAGAAGTCAGATTTTGTTGTTCTGTTACTGATTTTCCCATCTCAAAACACTTTTCTCATTTCTGAAAATAACCACAGTAGATGCAGCACTATAACATAATCCTTTAATTAAGGCAGCTAATGATATTCTGGTTTTATTTTGTACAGTAATGTAAGTAATGCCTATCCTGTGTAATGTCTGTCTGATTTTATTCTTTCTGTTGTCTTCTCCTTTAGAGATCACTCATTTGTGGAGGGAAGTTTAAAATAGTGCACATCTTTAAGGTTATGAATGGAGTAAAAAAGATTGCCTGACCCTGTCTTTTGAGGTACCACTGGTGTTGGTGTAAATCTGCACTCCATATTCAGGCTTTCATTAACTGCTGACTTACTAAACAGCAACAGGATGATAGCTGAATCTTTCTGATTTTTCTCACACTTATGGTTCCACCAACTTCAGTATAGTGGTTTATGGGGTCAGTGGAATTAGTGGTGTCAATAAAATTCGAATTTTGTGCACGACCCCCCTTATATGCAGATTTATTCTTTATGTGTATTGTGTTTTTTCCATAGGTAGAGGTTTCAGGGAAGTAGAGGGATGAAAAGAGAAAGCAGAAAACCATGGGCAGAGGGTTTTTGGCCAGACAACTGGTTTAGAGTGAACTGGATCCTAAGCTCCAGCTCAGGGATGTGCAAAGATGTGACTTGGATAGCAAGTCTGCAGGAAAAGAGGTAGCCTCTCAGGAAAAGGGCCACAAAACAACTGTCTTGCTGGTTGTTTGATGTTAAGAAGATTCCTTGGGAGGTCTTTGTTTTCCTTGGGAAATGCTCTCTGTGGGTGGAGACCTAGCTGCAGTGCCCTGCTTTAGTACATTAAAATATTTTGTATGTATTTTGTAATGAAGTTAGAGCCCGAAATAGATGCACTAGTGTAAATAAATAATTCATTCTAATAGCTGAGAGAAGCTGTTTATGGATGATCAAATTTTGCAAGATATTGAGTATGCAAACACGCCCTGTAAAACCATGTAGCTGAATCACCAAGTGTATCTGTCTAGCTTATTTTAAAAAGTACAATCTCATTTTAATTATTTAGTATAATACTTTACATATCCCAAGAAATGGCCTGTAGCATGTTGTACAAAAATAATGAAGTGTTAGTAATATGAAACCTCCTCATCATCATCTGCTGTTAAATATTTATTAAGACACTGGGGAAGATTGTCTTGTGCTGGTATTCATCACAGGAGCACCCAACTGCCTTCCAATAAATTTCATTGGCTGTCACCAAACTGGTAGAGATTTCATGGAGTATATTGTTCCCCCTTGCCAGATGCTGTAGAAAATTTCTTTTGGGTGTGAGTTTTTAGTGGGGCAGTAGAGAGGAGGAGCCTTGGTGCTGGTATGGAAGTTAGTTATAGTTTAATCAAATAGGAAGACTTCCAACAGTCACCTGCTGAAATTCCTTGAGTGTTCCTCAGAAGTTTGATCTAAAACTGGGACATAAATGATAAAAAATAGATACGATTTTTCTATATTTGCTTAGGGTCTGTTGTAGAAAAATCATAGTAGTTTAAAAGCCACTGAGTATATTCCGTGATAAAGAATATATGAGAGACAGGTAAAGCAGGGTATTTGGCAAGGATGATTTTTTCTTTCTCTTTGTTAATTGAATTTGAAAATGTAAGGATAATTGTTGCTGACAGACAAACTGCAGGGAAGCTGTCTTCTGTGCAGAGCAACTTGCCATTGAAGCACAGTGCCCTGGGGAGGATATGAAGGTCTAAGGAAGGCTCCTGCATTAAATACAGGCAGTTTAGGGTTGAAGTGAAAATGAATACAGGCAGGTGTTTTAAAACTTGTAGTAAAGGTGAGGTAGAAGGAGGAGGTGATGAATTCAGGCTTAAGGGTAAGACCAGTATTGTTCCTACACGGGAGAAGTGGGAGCAGAAGAGAGGAAAGTGGATCCAAGTGCTCTCCACATACTCGTGGGATGGACACACATGCTTATTTGATAATTGTGGGGTTTTATGGCTTTGATGTACAATTCTTCCTTTACCTCTTATGCAAACTGTTTTCACAGAAGTTACGTGTTCACAGAACTTTTAGCAAACATTTAAAAAGGGCATTCATTTTAAAATATTCAAGTGCACTGAAAATTCCTATGCTTACAATGCAAAATATGGGGAATGTGCAACTTTTCCATTTTTTTCTTGATTTTTTCAAGGACTCCAAGAAGAAAACATGAGTGCATAAACTTCCTGCCAAAAATGAATAAAAATGGCTATGCTGATATTCAATATGCAATAAAAATGTAGTGAATATTTCCCTCAGTTTTGACCTTGGAGAGAACAAGTATCTTTGTGATTATAGATGAGGCTTGTCTCAGATGCTCACTCATGTAGTCGCGCTTGTATTTTTTCCTGTATTAATCAACAGCAGGAGCTTCTCTTAAAGAATAAGATTAGCATGTAATTGATTTGCAACAGGTGCTTTGCCTGATTTTTTTCTTCTGCAGCAATTCTATATATTGACTTAGCACTCTCCTGCTGGTCTCTTTGCGTTTTGGTCTTGTCAGCTTTTATAAGTAAGAAGTGGTGGATCTGGTCTGTTGTTGGGAAATTACCCTATAAAACCAAAGTGCTTAGGAGGCGACTTGAGTGTTTTATAAATTACCTCACCCTTTTGGCTTTTGTAACAGAGCTGTGCCCTTCTGCTACTCAAGAAAATGTTTGCCAAAGTCCAGAGCACACTTCTTTATGTTGCACCTGAAAGACTGGCCAAACACTGGGGACTAAATTGATTTTTTGCCAAGGTCTTTGATTTCACGTTTATTTCAAAGTGAAAAAAAAAAAAAACCAACAAAACAACCCGCAACCAAAGAGTGTCCATAAAATATGAGGCAGAGTTAATCAACACTCTAACATCTGTCTGTGGTAACAGCTCAGAAGAGGAGTTTTGATGTGTAAATGTCCCCTTTTGTTTCAAAGGGAATGACTTCATGTTCCAGAGACTGCTTTTTCCGGGTTAATGCTGGCTGTTTCTCTTTTTTCGAAAGGGAAGGAGATAAAGCCTCACTGCAGTGTTTTATCTTCAGGGTGCAAATTGGGACAGTGGGTGAGGGAAGCGTGGAGATGCTGGCAGGCAGCAGAAAGGGGAGCTGGTTCACTGTCCCTTGAGTCCTTGGTAGTGCTGTTTGTGTCTGTAACTTTATGGGGTTTCTGTTTCTGCATTAAACATTCAAGCAGGAGCATTCCCTACTGATGGCAGTTTGTTTTGACTTCAGCCTGCTGGCCAAATGACTTCAGCAGATGATGGGCTGGGAGGAAATGGTTGCAGACCACTTAGTTTTCACCCGCGTGGGACGCCTGGAAAAGGAGGCTGTGGGGGTTTTCAGTGCCTCCCCACCACTGTTGTCAGTGGGCAGGCAGCAGCCCTGCCCCTGGAGAGGTGCTCTGTGTGGGTGTGCTGCTGCCCTGGGTGGGGCAGGGCCCCTGCGGCGGCAGCTGGTCACGTTCCTTATGATCCTGTGTAGGAAGAGTGTTCTTGGGGTTTTATGGTTCTTTCCTCTTGATCATTTGAGTGCAGCTGTGTTTAATGAGCTGGAAAAGAAGTAGGTCAATAAAACATGTGTTCGTTGTTAGCAGAATACCTGTTGGACCACGTGTTTGTCTGTAATTGACCATCTAAAGCTTCAAAGCTTAGCACAAAGACAATTTAATAGGGAATTCTTGCTTAAATAAATTAATAATAAGCAGAAGCAGACAGCTGTCAGGCAGTCTGCCCTCCCAAGGTGAGACTGTGGGTATTTAATGCACAGACAAATTATGATTTAAAGTCAGACCTATTTTTAAGTCTCTCTTATTGATATGCATTAGAAAAACAGCATGCCAAAAATAGCCTAAGACCCGTATGCTTCAAAAACCAATACAACTGATAACATAGCCAAGTAACTTGGTTAAAATTTTAATCAACCTAATCAATTTTGATCAGCATGCTATGAATTTGATGTCAAAGTGACACTATCAGTATTTGAGCTTGAGTTAGTTTTAAAATATTTTCTTTGGTAAACATCAGTGTTAGAAATAGTGTGTTTACTGGGCCTTAATAAAAGGAAAATGACTGCATCATCACATTACTCCAAACCCTGGAGTATGAGTTGGAACTTTATGATAAATGCCATTTCAGAGGAATAAATATGTATTTTATGTTTCTGGTGCCAAGAATTAAGTCCAAATTGTCTAGGTGAAACTTCTCTGAAGACTTATGAGGCAAAACCTGAAAACGGACCTGCATTGTTTACACAAAGAGTAGAAACATGCAGAATAATGGCAATCCCAGTAATTCTACTATGATAAAAAATGCAGCATACAGATATAGAGAAGAGTTATGTTGCAGACCTTATTCATCATAGACTTTGAATTCCTTCTGTTCTCTGTCTTGTAACAAAAAATGCACCAAAATCTGCTAAGACTAATTAATGTGGGATATCTTCTGAAATAATTTCTCATCTGCTTTTCTGTGTAAAGTTCTCTTACTCATGAAGGTGCTTGTTTGCTTAAGAGATACAGTGGCTGGTTTTTCACAGGGTTGGGCTGGTCAAAAGTAAATAACAGCATTACAATTCCCAGACTGATTTTCTTGACTTACTCAGTCAGCTGGAAATGGATTAGGCTCTTCTTACCTTGGAAGCTTTCGGGTCAAAATATTTTTTCCCAGTGTTTTTTTGAGACCCAGTACCAAGTTCAGTTCCTGCTGTGAAATCAGCTTTATTGAGTTGTGAAGGGCCTGGTTTGTTGATGTTATGTGAGCTATGTTCAGGTGCCAGTGAAACTGTTGGGAATTGTCCTCAAATCATCAAGGCTCACACATAACTTTTCTATAGCAAGTGTTCTGTTCTGGATTGGTAGCAGCAGTATCTTGGTTGTTCCAGGTTTTTCCCTGGTGTTCCAGGTGCCCAATACCACTGCATGGTGTTCCCTTTCTTCCACCAACTTTAAACAACTGAACCTGCAGTATGGAAAATCCATTGCAATCTGGGAAAGTTTTAGTAGGCATTAGAAAAGGCAATCAAAACTGGCCATGGTGAGGAAAGGGCAGAGGCTGAGGTGCTTGGAGTTCCCGGGGGAATTGGCTGTCTGTTGCTAATGAATCTGCATGGAAGCCGCTGGGAGCATCATTAGAGACAAAGAGCTGCTGTGGGATTTGCCAGTGGGTTTTTCAGTGGATCCCATGGGAGTTAGGCTGCCCTTTGCTGTTGAACAGTGGTGGCAAATGAGAGCCTGTTACCCTTGAATTCCTTTGAATATCCCAGACCCGGTAGACTTAGCACTGGTTGTTAGGTGTCTGCTTGTGCTTTGCATTATGCATGAGTGCCAGTGTGGGGATTAAATAGAGCAGCTCTGCCATTTCAAATAGCTGTGGCCTGAAGCTGATGTGTCAGCTGTCAGTCCAAATGAACTTGGTACCAGTTGTTATAAGTACATGTAAAACTGAAACCTAACTCTATTTATTAATTCAGAAGGTTAGTGGTTTTGTGACTCTTCAACATATTTGTTGCTAAAAGTGGCATAAATTGCTCTTCATTTAATGCAGTTTTAGTATGCAGTTTTTATTTGGTAAAGGGGGTCAATGCAACAGATCTTGGAGAGTCACAGCAAGGTAATTGTCTGCAAAATCCTTGTGGTGTGTTCCTTCCACCCTCTCCCCCCACTTTTTTTTCCCCCTTTTTTCTTCCCTTTTTTTTTTCCTCCTTCCTTTTTAGAAATGACTAAGAAGTAAAAAAAGTATCCAGCCTGGCCTGACCTCAGAGCTAACCCAGCTTTGAGGAGGAGTTTGAATCTGAGGCCTTCTGAGATCCTTTCCAATTTGAATTATCCTGTGGTGCTGTGAAATCAGGGTCAGAGCTGAAGGAGGAGCACTAAGGGCTTTCTGTTCAAAACACAGAGACTTGAGAGGTTTTTTGTTTGGAGTGTTTCTTAGTGCCTTGGTTCTCCTGTCCTTCCCACAATCTTCACTGTGTGCAGTCTAGCCTTAACATCAAGAGCTCTGATCCTGGGGAGAGAGAGGAGGGGTGAAGGGGGTGAAGGAGAAAATCTGTGGCATTTATTTGATGTGGAAGTGCTTACATTCTATGACAACAGACAGGAGGTGAGAATCAGTGTGACTAATGAGTTGTTTACTTGGCTTTTGTATCCCCTACCCCCCCAGGTACATGGGCTGTGTTTGTTTTTATATGTATTGATTTCAGATCCCTGCAAATACCATTCCTTTGTCCTTCACCTTGTCAGCAGTTTGTGAGATACTACTAATCCCATCTCTTAATGCTGTGGAAAAGGTAGGGTAGTTAGGATGCAGAATGCTACCTGTTTTTTCTTTCTTTTCCTGTACAACAGTAACATGTTTTTAGCCCGGAGCTGTCGTTTCTCAGAGTTTGGACCCAGACCCTGTTTGGAAATCTGAGGTCCCCTTATAAACTCCCTTGAGAACTGATCCCACATACGACAGGCCTGCCATCTGCCATTGTTTTTATATTGAGGTGGTCTAAAAAAGTATGGAAGGAGTAAAGTGCCTCTCTGCAGTTTCCTGATGCCTGTCCTCATGGTACCAGACATAAACCCAAGGAAAATGGGGAAAAAAATTGAATTTTAGTATTGAATTTGACAGCATCTGTGTGAACGAGACAATTTGTGATTAAATCCAGAGTTTGTTACAAACGGCCTCTAACTCCTTTTGCAAAAATTAGTGGGGAAGACTGCTGGGAATGCCTGGGGTTTCTTTATTCAATGAAATGGTCTTAGCTGAGATTAAAAGGAGTAAAAACTGTACTTTAGGAGTATTTAATACTGAGGTGTGGCACAGGCTACAAGTCCCAAAAAGGCTGAAGTGCTTTCACAACTTACCTAGTATTTGGTCACTAGCCTAAAGCACACCCTTTTTTGCCTTGGGTGTTTGACCAGCCCAACTTCGGAAGAGTGGATTTCTCTGATTTGCTGTTCACTTTTACCTAGGGTATCCATGATGCAGCTATGGTTCTGGCTTGTTCTTAAGATTTACCTGGAATATTGTAGGAGAAATATGTTTTATGTAAGGTGAAGGGTTTCAGTTTGCACATTAATTCTGGGGTCCAGGGTACACAGAGATGCTGACAGCTCTTGGCTGGTGCAAAAGTGGGAGGGAGCAGAAGGCTGTGTCAAGAGTGGACTGTGGAAGGGTCTGAGCTACAGCTCAGTTTTGTTAAAGCTTTGGAAATAGGGAGTATTTTCTGCATTTATCTAACTATGAAAGAAAAACAGTGCAGATGAGCAAGTGGATGGCTATGGCCAGGTACAGTCCTTTGGTTTGTCCTCTCTGGGAGGGTGTGAAAGCACGGCAGCAGGCAGAGCCCAGCCCGGGCAGCAAGGGCACCAGCAATTTTGCCCGGTGCTGGTGATATGGGTGCTGGTCTGGTGGGCGCGCTGTTGAGCCAAATACAGCCTGCCAGAGAGAGCATCTGCTGGTAGCTTGGAAGAGAGCAGAAAAAAGGGTAAGTAAGTGCTGAATTTAAACAAAGGGGATAACGCAGAACTCATTTTATGGCTGATTTTGACAGGTGAATTACAATCACATTGATGGAAGCTCATAAAAGGCCAGTGGTCTGTATTTGCCTGACTCTTGATCCATAGTGAAATCGGATGTTTGCCTCAGTGCAGCAGAGAATGGGCCTGGAGAGGGACTGGGATGGGTGCCCCAGCTTCAGGGGATCGTGGGAGAGCTTCGTGGGTGTCTTTCTGATAGCAGCCCCTTAGCCTTGCTGTCTGCACAAATAATCAGTTTGTTTTCCTTTTTTATTTTTATTAAGCATTCTCAGCTCTCAGAGTTCTTTAGTAGACATCAGCTGATGTTTTCAAGTCTGATTTCAGAAGTTTCCTCCTTGTTTTGGGAGAACATTTCAAGAGGAAGATTTCTTCCACCTTTCTCCTGCTTAGTGACAAGGGCAACTCAGTTTCCCCATGCTATACCTGAGAGCTCAGGGGAGGCTTCTTGGCTGCTGTTACTGTTCTACATTACAACAACCAAGGCTGACTGGCAGCTCAGTCCACTTTTCTCAGTGTCCCTTCACTTCAAACTGTTGCTACCATTTCTAGCGCTTCTTCCACTCTTCCATGCACTACCCTTGGGGCACATCACACTGCTGCCTGTGATACCAGCTGGTCTGCTGGCTCAGCTGCTTCCAGCACTTCTTGGCTGCTGTTACTGTTCTACATTACAACAACCAAGGCTGACTGGCAGCTCAGTCCACTTTTCTCAGTGTCCCTTCACTTCAAACTGTTGCTACCATTTCTAGCGCTTCTTCCACTCTTCCATGCACTACCCTTGGGGCACATCACACTGCTGCCTGTGATACCAGCTGGTCTGCTGGCTCAGCTGCTTCCAGCATGGCACTGGGCAGAGAAACAGCAGCCACCCTCCCCGATGGCAGGCTGAGTGTGTTGGCCTCGGGGACACATTGTGCTTTTGTTAGGCAGAGTCTGTGTTGAGTGCCACCTGAAGTGCATCCAAAACCAGCCCCTTCCCTCCTCAGTTGGATTAAGCACAACCTTTCCAGCCTGAAGCCACTCGGCTCCCCAGCAGCAGCTGTGCTCCGACCTCCTGAGTGCTCTCCTGCTGTTCAGGTTTCCCAGATGCAAGGTATTTAGAAAAAAAAAAAAAAAAGAAGCTGAACTAGTGATAAATCATTTATTTTGATAGTGACATGATCTGATTTGTTTTTGCAGAATGCTGAGAGTTTTCGCTGCTCAGCTCTGCTGCTTGTAGTTATAACAGTTAATGAGAAATGGTTTGGAAACAGCTACTGTTTTAATTGCTGAAGCAATTACTATTTAGTTTTGCTGGTGGAAAATAATTGCATGTAAGGTGTTTCTTTTCTGTGTATTTTCAAATTTGTAAACAGACTTCTCAAATTATGTACTTCATAAACTTTGGAAACAGATCTTTCAAATAAGTGTTTACTCCCTGGTATTCTTATGTACATAACTTGGGTAATGTGAATAGACTCGCAGGACGTAAAAGAAATATTAATGTGGATAAAATTACCTGAAAATGTAAGTGTTTAGAAGTAGAGGAACTTCTGCTAGTAGGACTCTTTTTAATAAATAAACAACCCAAATGCATCCAGTTTTCATAAAGACAGACATATTTTTGCTTTCTTCTGTGGGCTGCAAATTGCACTCATTTTCTAATATAATCATCAAAAAGAAATAAATGCAGACATCATCTTCAAAAAATCAGGCCTATTTGACTAAATTAGGGAGTCAAGATTTTCTGTGTTAGGTATTGCAAATAACTCACTTGCTATCAAGCAAGACTTACTTTGGATTTTCATTAAGACTGAAACTTAATCCAGAATAAAAGAGTAAAAGAAAGACAATTGAAGACTAATTTTTGTAGTATTCTGTGTCATTCCAGTATGACTAAGCTCATTTATAAATACCTTGCTCCTGCCATTGACTGTGCAGTCTTGGCAGCAAGAATAAGATGCATGTGGTTTATGCTGGGAGCTGCAGCCCCAAAGCCCGTTTGCTCCCCCCAGCTGTGAGAATATCAAAGAGGAGAAGATGCTGAAGGCAGAGGCTGCGATATGATGTGTTCCCACATGCCCATTGCATAACCATCCCACACTGCTCCACACAGCCCATGCCAGGGAGCAGCCAGAGAGCCTAGGCTTTTCGGGGTGCCAGCAAGCTTGTTTTGCCTTGAACTCACTCCTGCCTCAGTGAACAAGACTGATGAAAGTCACATATATTTGGGGAATGCCAAATGTGGGCATGTGTCATTATGAATTGCCACCAGCTAAGTGACATGGTGTGTAAAAACACAAATAGATCCTTAAGAGTAGATTTCCATTGCACATACACGTCAGAAGTAGGGACCAGAGCAAGCATGAAATGTCTCTCCAGCTCTGCATGAGTGATCAAGGCTCAAAGAACGCCAGATCTTGGTTTGCGTGCTTCTGGCATTACCATGCTGTTCAAATCTCTCTTTCTTTCTACAGTCCTTTTTTGAGAGGGAAGAATGAAAATTTAACTCTTCTGATGTAATAGAAGAGTCAGTCAGGCTAAGATTACAGTGAAAAGTATTGCAGCATATCCATTACAGATATTTTTCATTGCTATGCATGAGGATACACATTCTTTGTTATGCAGCTTGTTTTTATGGTAAAGTTGCTTTGAAGAAATACAGATGTAGAAAAGTCAACTACTGAGATGCAGGTTCTGAGGGCCCAAAGTGCTACAAAATGCTGACTGGGGATAAAACCCAACTGTAATCATGTTGTTTTGGTTTATAAAGCTATATATGGATCATCATAGAAGCGTTCATTGTGGAATGCTGGAAAACAAGCACCTGATTCTCTGCATTTGTGGGAGAAAATTGGAAAGATAAGACTGTTGTGAAATAATGTTCTAGTGTTTGGATGCAAGTGTTTCTCTCCACGTCGCACCAAAAAGATCAAGACAGAGTAGAGTAGGTAGTTTATGCCAATAAACACAGTAAACTTGGCAGAAAAAGCTGAATGCAAATGCCAGCCATGTAGACTTCTAACTTTGCTCACTTAATTCTTTTGCATCCATAAAAGGAAGGCTTATGAATAAAACTCTGTGTAATGATGAAACCTGTATGAATGTTACAACTGTATTATTACTAACAAAGAGACTGATTATATGCTGTCTGCTTCCCTCCAGCTCAATTCTGACCTCGTTTATCTCTTTCCATTATTGTGTATCTGTTTAGTAAAGTTTGGCTACACATGTATAATTACTATTATTATTAGTTGAATAAATTTCACTAACTTTGGGTAAGGTACGTTTCACCAGGCTGTAGTATAATTTGTTCTAGAGTACTGTTTTCCTTTCCAGACAGATGCAGCAAACTAGAAAATGGTGCTAATGAAAAAGTCAGAATTTGCCCTTTTTGATGGCAGAGGCATGGCAGAAAATGCATTTTCCTTCTCTTGTGTGTTACAGATCTGAACACATCAGAGACCCAAGGCTCCCAGAAAAGTGTTCCAAACCAGGGATCCCTCCAGTCACCACAGGTAGATGAACTGATGCTGAACCACCAGCCTCAGAGCCTGCAGGATGCAGAGAGTGGAGCCAGAGTAGAGGAGAAGATTGTTTACCTCTGATAACTTGTTTTCTAATCTCAGTAGCACTTTGCAAAGACAACTGTGTTTGCTTTTCTAAATTTCTTCTAGTTCTTCTCTGTATGACCATCTGGCTTTAAGGGTAGTATTTAATAGTAAATGCAAAATTTTCCCCATGATAAATATAGCAAGTAAGTTATTTTGAAGCCATTGTTGTATAATCTTTAATTCATGACATGATTTCAAGTGCTTTGCAAGAAGCAATGAGTAGCAGGGGAAACATAACATTTTGAAATTGTAAAGGTGGCACCAAGGACTGTGAAAGCTAGTGTTGATTTTCTTGAGTCCTCTTACAAGGATGAGCTAAGAAAGATGGGTCTGCTGCTTGAGATTTCAGAGTGTGTATCAGTAACAGCTGTGATATAACATGAGAAGACAGCAATGTAACAATGATGGCTCAAGTCTTTGCTGAAGTGTGCTGTATACCCTTAGCTGATGGGTCATTTTCCTTATCTTCTAGCTCAGGAACTGCTCAGAAGGGGATGTTTTTTATGGTCTGAGCATAATTGCGTAATTGTGTTTTCTGATGTCCCAAAGCTTTATTACCATTTTGATACTACTGCCAATTTCTGTGCAGAGATGCACTAAATCAGTTATTGTGTTATAACTGTTCCTCATTTCAGTAAGTGTCCTTACACATTAAAATTTACCAGGTGAAACCATCTCACTGGTCAAGAGAAAAGAAAGGGGATAAATAGTAGGCTTCAGTTAACTGAACTCTTCTGGACTCCACTGCTTTCCTGTGTAGAAATCAGATAACTTTCTGCTTTCAGATTCCTGGGATTCTCTGTCTTAGGCAGTAAGAAACCTGTTTTGTGCCTTTTTGTGCCTTTTTGTGCCTTTTTGTCTTTCTGAAAAATTCATACACTTCTGTCAAACTAAATAAATATTCTGTGCATTTCTATGAAACTGTAATTTTGATTCATTTCTTGATCCTCCAGAGAAATAAAAAAAATGGAGGAAAAAAAGAGTGTCCAGGCCTTGTTTGCACTGAGCTCTGCTGCAGATGTGTGTTGCTGGTCCAGCATAGCCAAAGCTGTGTGCTTCAGCTGACAAAACCAAGGATGTGCCTATCACCACTTAGCATGGCTGATGGCATTGGCAGGGGTGCAGCAGAAATGCAGCTGCAGAGCTCCTGGATGTTCCTGCCCAGCTGCCTCACATCTGCCCCGCTCAAGGAGCAGAGGAACACAGGATTGCTCCCACCCCTTTGACTGGGTCGGTGCCAGTGGTTTCCATTTTACCCTAAGCCTTGTGTTGTGCAAAACCTTTTGCAGGGCACAGAGTCTTTCTTAGATGTGTGCATTTGTCAGCAAGGGTGACTGAGAAGGATTCTCTTCCAGGGACTTGGGTACTTCAGGGAATACCCGAAAGTAGAGCTTTCTGAGCTGCATTTTACTGGACTCCAGAGTAGTTGTTCACCTGGTATTTTGGGCAAACAACCAAGCACCTGGCATGATGAGCAGGACATAATTCTCAGCTGTATTAAATGATGTGCAAATGCCATCAGGGAAAGACTGGGCCTGCAGACATGGTTTCTGGTGTCTATGTTCAGCTTTCAACACTGCTGCTAACTGGCAGCACTTCAAAAATATGTCTCTTTATAAGAGAAAAAACCCCAAAACTCTTTTACAATTTCTAGAACTGTTTTATCTTCTTTACTTTTCACAATTAGATTAAAATTAAAATGTGGATCCAACTTCTCTTAAGGGCCCTGCAGTAGGGACAGAGTCAGCAATGAATTCAAGGTTGCCACCTGAACAGCTTTTTGGCAAATTCCTGAGTAGCCAGACCGATTTCTCGGGATGCTGTATACCCCAGGATATGTGCCTTGCCCAGAGACCCATGGGAAATTAAAAAAAAATGAGCAGTTTTCTCCACAGTTACTCTCTCTGCATTTTATTATGCCTTGGCTATAACATCTGGTATTGGTTACTGTCAAATCCAAACTGCTGGATGGATTGCTGCTTTCCCAGTTTGGTGTGGGAATTCCCACATAAGCGTCTTGCCACTGAGAGAGGAAGAGATGATGCTGCTTCTCTCATCAGTTTTAATTGAGGGGCTGGGAGCTGAAAAGAGGCTGGCCCAGACTTCGGCTGTTGTGCAAATTCTTTAAGTCCCTTAAAATCAGGCAGCATCTTATTTTGCTCACCTGTGTTTACAGTAAAACTTCTGACATTTCAGAAAGGCAAAGGCAGGAAACAGGTGGCCTCTAGATTTAGGTATTTTAATTGTAGAAACTGTTTTAAGTATAGGCCAATATGGTCTTGGCAGGTGCTCTTTATAACAAGATGTATTATGCACCCCTGAACTCTGTCCATTATTTAGGCATTTCTTAATACTTAGCAGAATTTAAACACAGCCCCAGTGAGACTCAGCTATTTTAGCAGTCTGTGTTTTCAGTTACCATCAGGCATATATTAATGCTGGGTCATCTTTTTTAATTAGAAAAATATATTCAGAAATTCTCTTCACCTTTTTTATGTTATTTTGAGGCTGGCTTACTTGCAAAGCCTGTTTTTTTCACTCATCCCATATATTGTGTTTTCTTTTTTGCTATGCTTCTCAAAGCATCTTGCCTCTGAAAACTCAGAATCTAATTTAGTCATTAATTTCAGTGCTTAAATGAAGGGAACAACTGCTGTACTACAAATATCCATGGTACCAGGATGAGGTTTGTTTGTTTTTTCTTATTTTAATATTTTTTCTCTATCTTCTAACAAAGAACGGATTTCTTTGCTGTAATGGCTTGACTTTTCCAGCATTTTCTCCTTAATGTTGTATGCTACAACAGTGAAGTTGTCATATCAAGCAACTTTAAAAGACTTTTAAGAAAAACCTGCAACAAATCTTTTCTTCAGCAAGTTTAAAGTAATGGTAGAGAAGAAATTAATGAAGAGCTTGAGCTTGCAGTGTGCTGGATCCAGATCCTTGGATTTATGCATTCAGTCATTTGTAGAATGAGGGCAAAAGGAAGCAAATTCTTCACTTGGATGCTGTTTGAGTATTAAGGTAAACAACACAGCTGCATTTCAAAAAGATTTTTCACAAAGGTCATACATGTTATTTTCAAATCACTAAATTAAATACAGATTAGGCTATCAGCAAAACTCCCCAAAGTTTGTTTACTGAAATGATTGAAAAAAACATGTTGATGTTCCATGTAAGGAACACAAATAATTTTACTTAGAGAGGGCTGTTAGCTACATTAATTTATATGCCACCCACTTAGTTCAAAAAAGTCAGTAAGATTTTTTGCTGCATCCTAATCAAGTAGGTGCCAATTTTGTAATGTGCCATATTGCTGCTAAAAACATTTTTGCAGTGTGATGGTGTTCATTCGAAGAAAAAGACATTGTGCTTTGGTAAATAACATGTGCAACTTGCTCAGGCTGAATTTTGAAAGCACTGGAGAGTTGCAGATGAGGCAGTTTTCCTTGTGCATTTGGTGACAAAATGGGGAAATAGTGACTATTGATGACTAATGGGATGGGGTTTGGATAGCTTCTAATGAATCCTTCCCATCCAAAACCTTCACTGTGCCCAGTTTATATTACAGAAGTAGAAACAGCACAGGTTGTGGAGCATTAGCATACTGGAACAGGCTGGATGTCTGCTTTTACAGAATTGTGGACCTGCAGTTGATTTCTTCCATTTTTCCAAGGCAAATGGATACATTTGGTGTTTTCTCATCCCTGGTAAAGATTTGTATGTAGAAGCACCGTGAAAGTATCT
This sequence comes from Geospiza fortis, assembly GCF_000277835.1. Classification (NCBI taxonomy): domain Eukaryota; kingdom Metazoa; phylum Chordata; class Aves; order Passeriformes; family Thraupidae; genus Geospiza; species Geospiza fortis. The sequence goes on along the minus strand of NW_005054476.1, from coordinate 758,608 downwards.
ATGAGTGTTCTTGTTAATCTTAGTCATAAAGACAGCTACATGTTAACCTCCAAAAAGATTTTTCTGAATTGCTGCAAAATAGTGAGATAAGTCTGCGAGGATGGCCTGAATTCAATGGCTTGAATTTTGCATAAAGGCTCCCTTTGGCAGGCTGATGTCAAAGAGTGTTTCATTTCTTCAATATAAAGGAAAACCCTCAAAGGATAACCTTAGAGGCATTATTCTAAAGCAAGGCTGGCATTATTCTAAAGTGTTGGCATCAATCCAGCCCTTTGCTCTGAAAAAGTGCATCAGACAATAACCTACTAGACTTCTATGAGGAGCTCATCAAAGGCTTCCACATTGTGGAAGAACTTGCAAGGGTGTGAAATGATCCAGGTATCTCACCTAGAAATGTCAATGTTTTTCCCTGACATGCAGAGCAGAGTTGGAAGCAGCTCTATGCAGGTCGGTAGTTGGCTCACAAATTCCCAGAGCTATGTTTCTTATTCCATGGATCATCTCTGCTGAAGTTTCTTCCTGTTCTCAGGCCCACATCAGGATGTTGTCACCTCTTACATGGAAAGGTTCTTCCAGAGGGAGGTCTGCAGCACCCACCAAATTCTGAGGCTGAGTCTTAAAATATCCTGGGTGGAGACCAGAAGAAGAGAAAAGAAACATGAAAAAGCTGCTCTAGGTGTAGAAAAGGCAGGAAGAGTGTCCACTTTAATTAGATGTTTCTAAGCTCCTTCATGGAACAAGCTTTTTTATTCAGAGAAAAACCCCTCTATTTATCACACTACTATTGATTCCAGTGCCAGAGAGAGCAAGTACCCTATATGTATACGAAAAGGACAGTGAAGCATGTAAGTTCAAACAAAGAATTTCTGCTGTGGAGACTTAACAGACCCAAGGGAAATTTCTTATCAGATTTCTGTAAAGCCAAGCCATACTACAAGAACTATGCAGAGGCATGAACCTTCCACTCACCCAGGTTACCACTGCTAATAACAAGGACCAGCATGGGTAAATAATTGCATGAACTGAAGACAGCTTGTGAAGATCAGTGTGAGCCCTGGCCTTCCCATGCAAGTGAACAAACAGGATATCTGGATTCCCTGTGTTTAGCCTATTGAAGATGCCCAGGCCAAGCTGTGAATCCACTTGTGCTCCTTTTGAGTAGTACAAGAAACGTGAGAAATTAGTGTTGCTCCTGATTTAAGTAAGTAATGTCTCATTTGAAATGAAAACTGTCCCCATTTCCTACTTGCACACAGCTGTACTAGCATTGTTGAACAAGTGCTGAAACAAGCCATTATAGGTCAATTCCAGATACAAAGCAGCCAAGTGGACAAAAAGAACTTTATTAGCACTGACTGAGCATCTCCTGCTTTCAGTCAGTGGAGACTAACTATCCTTATCCTCTGGGGTTTCTTTCCAGCTTTTAATTAAGGAGCAAGTTTTCACAGTCTCATACTCGAATTGTCAGTGAAAAGAAAAACATTAAGAGTGAAAGCTACAAGGATATTCCTCTGGATGGCCCCTAAGAGAAGTGCTGGGTGCTGAGGGAAGGGCTCCAGCTCTGGGGTTTGTACATGGATATCGTCAGTTCAATGATGCTGGCAGCTTGGTAATCCAGAAAACCAAATCTGGCTGTGGGACCAAGCCATTTGGTGTCACTGAAGCTGATGCCTGGAAGCATGGCTGCATGTTCAATCCCGCTTTGCCACGCAGCAGGGTGGTGGGGCCCTGGGGTAACCTGCGCTTTGCTCAGGTCACCTCCCTGACTGGCTCCCATCCCTTCAGAGCCTATCATGAAGCTGAATGGTTGTATGCAGCCTGTGAGAGATGGCTTGCAGCCTTGGGAAACCTCTCTTGGCATACAAAATAAATGCTGAGCACTGAAGGATACTTCACACAAAGAAATTATTGACAGGAATAGGATGCATCTGCTGTTTTACTGGAAGTCACCATTTGCTCAGCAGAAGTTCAATTTCTAATCCTGACTCCAGCTGTTCTCATTTAATTTACGGCATAATTATTCAAAGGAATCAGGATAACAACTTTCAAGGACAAGATATGGACCCACCAAAAGGCAAAGAAGTTTAGTTTATTGGTAAATGGTTGGTTACTTTTGCTTGTCCTACAAGCAGAACTGTTGGAGTCTCATAAACTAAAAACCCCATGAAATTACATACTTCCAACATATTTCTGAAGGACACTGATCATGTGTAACAGCATGGTTTGCAGACACCAAACTCAAAGTATTCTTCTTTCTGGGAAATTTGAAGTTCAGAACACCTGGACTATTGAAATTCACCAGAATGCTGTTCTTCCACCTATAATTTCAATTAAATGGAAGTCAACTATGCTCACCATTTAATTTCACAATTGCCTTCTGATAAGCAGAAACATTTCCCTAAACATTGTCAGATGCTTCCAACCTATTATTTCTGCCACTACCATCAACAGTTCTGGGGTAATTATAGAGATGGGCCTGAACATAAAAGAGATATCAGATACTTGGAACATGCAAACGTGGATCCAAGCTTGACAGACTCACACAAAGTACTTCACTTCCACGTAAAGTTAGATTATGAACTGTCAGACAAAGTGATAAGGACTCAAAAATAAGTGACTGTAGAAATAAGCAGCACAAGCAATAGTGGAAACTGCTTCTTTTATACAGCATTCAGGAAGTCAGTGACAAACACCTGTATAGATATTCTGTGAAATTACATTATTATAACAATGATGTCTTATTATTTGATAAAGGATTTTGTTAATGTGTATTTGGAGTATAATTAAACTACTAGGTAGCTCTAGTGATGAAAGTAAAGCTGAAAAAGATGGACTGGGGTATAAAATTTTATAGCCAGGTAGCAGGAAGTATTTTCATGGATCGAGAACCCACAGTGGGCAGAGAAGGAGAATAAGATTACATTGTCTCATCTCCTGGAGATAGTCTTGCCTTTTTCTGTCTACTGCTGTGTCACGATTGCTGCCCCAACACAAAATCAGGGTGCTCTGGGCCCATTGCAGCAAGCGTCTGGCCTGGGTTTTTCTCCCCAGAGGCAGAGATGTTAGGGTGTGGGGAGCCCACCGATGTGCCCCATTCTGGTGAGGATGGCTTCTTCTCTCTGCTAAAAGGGGGATTTTACTCTGTATTGCAGAGAAACTATGCACTACACAAACCACACACTCAGCCTTCTCATATATTTGGTGCTCTCTTTCATGTTGCCATGTAATAAAATGTAATTGACGAGGATATTAAGTATTGCCTTCTAAAACACAACATCTCTGTGAAAATTCAAAATGTGTTCGAATTTTTGTGAAGTAACAAGGGTCAAGTATGGTTATAATAATTAACAACATGTGTGTTGTTTAATCTTCAAAGCAAGCTTTACCTTTAGACGTCCATAATTTACTCAGTAAATATTGTTCCTCTTACTTCAAAAGGAAGCAATAATTAGATTATGCCTGGACTCAGATTAACATTTAATTTGTGCATAGTTTCAGACCAACATAGCTGTCTGCATACAATAGCAAAATAATTATTTTTAACTCTGTATGCTGCCAGTGTTTAAAATTGTAATTTAATACCCAGAGGAAAGATATGGCAGAGTAAGACATGCAAACACTCAGAGGTTTTCCAAGCCCACATCTCTCCATCCACTTGTCATTCGTGCACTGCCACAGACTAAAGTTGCCTGCTCCTGCCTCCTTCCCATCCACTGTTTTATCAAAATCCCCGCTTATGTCAATTTTCAGGGGGTTTTTTAGAGGTTTTTCCTATTTGTTTTTTTGGTTGGTTGGGTGTTGTTTTTGGTTTTGGTTGGGCTTTTTTAAGGGTTTTTTGGGGGACTATTTTTAATGTCCTGCTCTAGCCCCACCAAGGGAGCCTGGCCCACAGGCGCAGGAGTCCTGGCTGGGCCCTTCCTATAGCTGTCCCTGAGGAACGGGCTAGCAGGGCATGTGCACAGTGGGAAACAGCTGAGACAGCAGTCCTTCCTGCTCTGAGGCTGGCCTAAGAGGATTTATCTAAACAGCCTCCCAGTTCTGGGCTGGCTATGGGAAAAGATGGCTTGTGGGCAATGGTTTGCAGCTGACCTTTGGCCATCAGGACTACCTTCCCTAGGCGGGGCTGAGACAAGATTTTAATTCCTGGTAGGGAGTCCTGGCACTGTCATGATGGAGAAATCCAATCCAGTGCCTCCTTTAATGTAGCTGAGTACAAAAGGAAACTGAGAATGGGGGGCCATTGCCCACAGAATCACTGAAATAAGCAACTTTTCCATTAGCTGCAACAACCTCTCTTACTCCAGCCTCTATTAGCATCTAAATGATGGGGATCACACCTTGCCAAAACATGTACTTGGAGCCTAAACTGACAAGATAAGAGGACTAGTGAGATAAGAAGTACACCAAAGAAGTTCTTATTTGCTACAAATATTTTCATAATCACCTTTATGATATGAGCTGCAGATGCAGCACTGCAAAACATTCCTATCCATTTTGTGAAGCCTGAAATTTTTTTTGAGCGTAAATAAGTGGTAATGGACTTCTTTCTAGGCTTTGAAAAGAGTATGACTGCTTTAATGTGACTTAACTTGAATGCTATTATACATTTTAATGAGGTAATGTATGAGGAGGGGTCAGTAGAGCAAGGACTCATTCTGTTCACATCAGCACTGACACTACTTTGCTGGCACAGGAGTAGTTCTGCAGCCACCATTTGAATAAAATATGGAATGTAAAATGCTGTATTGAATATTCCAAATCAGGGTAGTCTGTTGTTGCCCCATTGTTGCCATGGGGACTGCGTGAAGGTTGGATTAATTAAGGCCTGAGCAGATGCTCTGGAGTATGTGGTGTCATTTGTGCTTTCTGCTTGTAATTAACATGCATATGTGCAGGGTGAGAAACTGGGGAAGAGAGAGATACCCACCTTAATTTGTGTGTGACAGCTTCTCAGGTAATATGAATTATTGGTGTATGAAAAGCAATTCCTCTACACATACTAAAAATGCAGATTAAAAAAATAAAGGAAAAAAGGGATAACCAAAATAAACATCTAGCTGAGCCACTATGTTTAGTATGAGAATGCCAGCATTAATGATACAAATTTCCCTCCTTGTTACTACAAGATTTAGGAATTCAAAAGAGCCACCTCATCTCTGAAATAGATTCAGGTTAAAGAGTATCTTTTAATGTTATCATATAAAGTTAAAACTTATCATAGCCTTGGGGGGTATTTTTATGCATACACATTTTATGCACGCAAAGAGAAAGGGGATAGTTTATTCTAGTAGTGTGTATGTAAAGTTAAGTCTCCTTTCTGGTTTTTGGAAGTCTGTTTGAGCTGCTAGCTCAAAGGAAGCAGTGAAATAAAAATTCAAATCACTTTCCCTATGCTCAATAAGCATCTGCTGTTGTCCTAGCAGGGCTTGAAACCTTGAAGACAATGTTAAAGATTTTCTGCTTTGCCTGATGATGGGAGAGTAACATCCACCTCTTTATGAGTACTTCAGCACATGCCCTGAGCTTCACAGGGCATGTTTTTGGGCTATAAGGGATCAAACATAGAAGCAACATCTTCCAAAGAGGGTGGTGAATATGGTGGTGGTCACCTACTCTTCCACAGCCACTTCTGTTCTCTCTCTACCTTTGCACAGGGACGTGGAGATTCCCAATTTTTCAAAGCCTCATTCAAAAACAAGAGAGAGGAAAAAATTCCTAACTTATCCCATGAAAAAAATATTATATGAACTTTATCTTTTGAGCTTTTAGAAGTGGGAATACAGTGCCTCAGAGGAGGCACAGTTGCAGTGTGACTACCTCGTGGCGCTGGAATCACAGCTGCTAGAAAAAGAAATGCAAAGAAGTGCTCACAGTGTTTCCTATGAGTACTCAGTTGAAAAGAAATCAACCTCTCAAAACTGCACACATTTCGTACAGTGAATGAAAAGTCATCACAGTGCTTCCAGGTGAAATTTTGCAGAAGCCCAACAGCTCCCTGTTTTAGGACAACAAGTTTCCAGCCTTTCATGATCAGAAGATGAGTTCTTACCATTCCTAGTAGTAAGATAAAATTAGGCATTTTCATATAAATATGTAGAGGGCAAAAGCAAGGATATTAACTTGCTTAGTGCTATTAAAATAATATTTCTGTAGGACAGTTATCATCCTGGGTCCTATTTTTAAAATTAATTTTCTAGGCACTCTTGGCAAACTTTTATACCTGAGCCTGCTCCTTATATAGCAATCAGGGTCTTGAAATACTTTTCTTTTTTAAATAAAATTATTTCCAGTGTAAAACTCTCTGACTTGACTGTGTGACTGCAGAATGAAAAGTGATGGATGTTTTTCTCTAGATTGTGAGAAAGAATAGTCAAGCTAATGAATGCTGAAGCATGTTTCTTTCCCAGGTGCTCCATACTCTCTCACTCTCTAATTTGCCTGCTAAATCTGCTGCATTTTCCTCTCGTTTCTTAGTGTTTAAGGATTATCTCATATGCTCTCTTGGGAAATGTGGCTTGCTTAGGGTTATGGAAGTAATTAGAAAAGATTGCAGCCTGCTTTTTGAATGAGTCTGGATTTATTTCTGTTTTTCTTTTTGCTAATGGGAGGCTTGCTTGTTCTTGCTTTGATTTAGATTTTTTTTCAGAAAGAAAAATACAGTCTAATTCACAAAAAATAAATGTTTGAGCAAAAGCTGAAAAATCCACAGAAATCCCTGGATGCTTTTGACCAAATGAACATGCTTAAATTAAACATAGACACCCTTTTAAACAGAAAGGACTGGAACAGACTGGAGATATTGATTCAGTTACCGTGTCACTAGGAAAGTAAGAAGATAAATGAATAATCTAGGAAGAATATCCCCAGATTTGTGATGAAATCCAAGTAAATTTACACTTGTCTCTATCCCAGCTCTAAACCTTGAAGCAAATGAAATCTGTACTCTCTCCATAAGCACATGTAGACTTGTCTCTTTAGACACAGAGGACAGTTTTATCAAGAGTGTACTTTCTTACTCCAGGCTTTCCTTATGTGAATAGTTTCTGAACATGTATATTTAATTACCACCTTGATTTCAATGACAATTTAGATGTTTTCTCTGTTTTAGGTAAACGTCAAAATCTCTGCTTCTTGGCTCTGGGGTTTTTTATGTTGTTGGCTGATCTTACAGATACTTGCCATCTTTTCTGTAAAGAACTATTTTCCCCTTCCATTAGTAATACACAGGGGAATACTGTTATGTTTTTATAATATTTGCAGGAAAGCCTTCCTTGAGTTCATTATTAGATGACCCTCACGTACTATTCTTCCTTCCTGGCCTTAGTCTGTATTTTCCCTGAGGTCCTTATTTGTCTGTCTTCCTGAATGAAACGGTAATTGAATGGTAAGTCTTGAAATGATCTGTGTCTGAAGGTCCTTGGAATATACCTACACCAACCAACACCTTTAAAAGGATTAGAAGCCTTCAGCTAGGTATAATTCAGCTAGCTGGGAAACCAGACAAATTGTAACTGTGACAACCTCAAGGGGCCTATGTGCCTTGGCAGGGGGAATGAGTTGCAGTGAGTGCCATATAGCTCTGTCTGCAGTGTTTGTGGTATCCAAACTAACTGGCTGAAATAGAGCTTGAATATTGGCAAGGCATTTTGCATCTTACGTGTAAAAAAAGCCCAGGGCTGTCTCAGGAATCGTTTGGTGCTAAAACTATTACATAGGGCAGGCATTCATGTTCTGTATTTGTGCCTTAATTTCTTTCCCTGGCACTTATTACTAAATTTATTACTGGACTTATTTATCAAGACTTTTGACATGACTTCTCATGTTACTCCTAAAATCAAAATGGATTGGGTGTTTGTCAATATAGAAAAATTCAAAGCCTTGCATCAGTGCTGGAATAATGCTGAACAGCAGCAGAAATCTGAGAGATCCAGACCAAAGGGACTTGGAGACCCAGGAAAGGAATGGTGGACCCCAGTGGAGCAGGCAGTAGGTCAAACAAAGCAATTATTTTTCTCAATTTGATACTTGCCAAGCCATTTTAAGATACTATGTCCAGCTAGGGGACCCAGCACAGTGTAGTTACTGGAAACTGGAGCTCAGGAATCCAGAGAAGGATGCAGTGGGTGCCATACAAGAAGAGCCTAAGGTAACCCCAAGGGCTTGGTCCATGGACGACAGACCCAGGCTGGGATCTTACTGCTGTCTTCACCTGCCTAATGGGGAACAGAGAGGAGGGGGAGCTAGATTTCTCACGGAGTTGCCCAGTGGAAGGACAGGAGGCAACAGATGGGAACAGCAGCAAGGGGAATTCCTACAGCATTTAAAAGAAAAACTTCACCAAGGTGTAGAACTCACCAGGTGTAGAACTGTACAGAGAGGAAACAGCTTGTACAGAGAGGCAGTGCTGCCTCTATCCCTAGATATTTTCAAAATGTCTGTAGCCAAGATCCTGGGTTGCAGGACTTAACCTGGAGTTAGCCATACTTTGAGAAGGAGATTGGATCAACTGCTTCTAGAGAACTCCTTCCACTAAGATTACTCTGTTTTTGTGGGAGTTGCTATTAAATTTAATCTATTCCATCCCATGTATGATCATATCAAAGCTTTATTGTCTGTATTTCTCCATTGCAGCCTTAAGGTTCCCTTTTGGGCTTTTACTATCTCCCTACCTCTGATTCTGATTTAGAAGCCATTTAACATACATTTACTGCTGTGAACAGATAAGTCTTTAGTCTCACTTCAAATTACATCCTCTGCAATTACACAAAATTATTTTTTTAATTAATACAATTCTAGTGGTCACCATTCTTTACCCTGGATTTTGTTATGCGCTCACTGGTCTCTGATCAGGACAATAAGTATCTGTGTTACCTTAAATATAATGCCAAAATGGAGATTTGCTTCTCTGGATGATTTGTTCTGTTTCATTTTCAATTTTGCTAATCTTCTGAAGGCAGTAAATTCAGGAGGTGGACTGGAATATTTTCTCTTAAGATATCCTTTTTGGACTCAAGAACACAAGCCTTGGCTTCACGTGCTATATAGAAATAATACCTAAGGCAACCAAGGATCTGTAACATGATAAACATCAGTCTACATTGTTTCGCTGAATAAAATCATAGACTTTGTTGCTGAAAACCTGTGATCTTAGTAGGTATTTTTGCATACCAGCTATGGTATATATTCAAAGCAATTTGTGCCTCTTTTTTATCATTTAAATCCTACTAATTATTTTCAAAACAGAGTGTTGAATTTCAACTTCTTTCACTTGCACCAACATGTAGTTTGAGGTTATATAGGGTTTTCTTTAACTAATGAAACAAAGGGGAAGAGTCACACTGGCTTTAATGAGCCCAGCACAAATACCTTTGTGAACTTTTGGGAGAGTGTCAGCCAGATACTCAGTTGTCTCCTTATTTACCAGGGACAGAAACAGTAGTGGTGCAAAAGCCATTGCCAGTCTGCACACGTCACCTGTAGGAGTGACAAAGACAGTATGGGAATTTGGTCCTTCTTCCACTGACCTTGAAGGGAGTGCCTGGGACTGCTGGCTGCAGCCACAGCTCAGGGGTGTTTCTGCTTCCCCGGAGCAGCATGGAGATCCCTAGCTCCCATGTGGAGCTGCCAGAAGGGGATGAAGTCGTGTTATTTCATGACCAGCTGGCCAGTGTGTGAGGAATTGGTTTTTCAAGGAGGTTAAAGAATTTGGCCACTTCTGCTGGGGCCAGTTCAGAAAGACAGATCTTGACAGCTGGACCTAGCACCAGTAAAAGGAATGTCTGATCCCATGTGCTCCCATGGGGAGAAAATGTTCAGACTCCTCCTGCCACACTGTGCAGCTTCTACACTGGGGTTTAGCACGTAGAATTAGGAGATGCTGCTGAGGCCCGGGGCATGTGAGCAAAGACTCCAGCATTTGGGTACCGCACTGTTCTTGGCTGGTGGCTTAAGTATAGGCTTTAGGAATGAATGCAAGAAGTTAGCAAAGCATAGCAGAGAGGAGATGTTGAGTTGTTTGACAGACAGTGAGCAATTAGCAACCGTTTTTAGAAAATCAAATCACCTCTACTATTCTTTGATATTAAGAGTAGGATGTCAGCGCTGCACTGACCTAAGATGATGTATTATTTGGAATTTTCAATATTCCAAGTTTTTTCTCATTAATCATGAAAGTTGGGGGTTTTTCCACCTTGCTAAAGGAAAGAGGAAAGGCTAATGGGTATATGTCTGGCATCTGCCACATCTGAGGATCATGTACCCATTTGTTCAGTTTCTTAAATGTTACCACTTCTTTTGATATTCTAATATCAGTATCTGGGTGAGTTTCCCTTTTGACAGCCAGGAAAAATTATGTTGAAAAAAAAACCAGTTACAAACTCCAAAGATTCTTGGGGGTTTGGCTAACATAACTGCATGCCTCTCCCCTTGAAGCCCAAGTGGGCTAAGATGTGAGAAAGAGAAAATGGGCACTGGTTTAGTGGTGGTGTATCATTCGACTATCCATGTGCTAGAGGGAAATATGGGACATCATGCTTCCTGTCTTTCTGTGGTCGTAGAGAGTCAGGAAGGGTAGGGTTTGCCTCATTCCTGACTCATCCTGGCCATGCCTTGTGTGACCCTTCTCTCACCAGTTCTACTTTTCTATGGGAAATGGGGTGTACGATTAATCCTCCCTTGGGTTGCATGTTGCAGACCTGGGTGTCTTGCTGCAAAAAACAAACTTTATGCAACTGCAGGAGCAAGGGAAACTAATTTTCACTTTATGCTTGAGAGTTGAAGACCTGATTTACTAAAGCAAATAGTGACAAAGTTTTCAGCACCCATGACTGATCTCTAAGGTCTGGTCCTATTCATCACAGAGCAATGTGATGAATAGCAGCACCTCCTAGCACAGAGCCACTGGAAGGCCATGAATGCTGTAAAGCAAGGGCCTGGGGAAGCTAATGAAGTTCTTGGGGCCATCGAAGGGCTAACAGATGGGAAATCTTCTACACGGATTTCCCAAGACTCTCCTATCTGCCTGATCACAGCCTAGCTCTTTAGCATGCCAGACTAGCAATTTTTCAGGAAGCACAGAGATAAGGTACACTCAGGGAAACAATTAATTCAAAGTCCTGCAGGCGTGTCCATTCACACAAGCAGGTGCATTTTTCTAATAGAGAGGGAATACATATAAACAAACAGACAAAAAAAAAATTTGAAAAAAACACAGCCAACAGTAAACCTCCTGTACTTCCACTAGCTGCAAGGGTTTTAACCTGCTATTTTCATAAGAAAGCTGATACTTCTGCCTATATGTGCTCTGCCTTCTGCTGATTCAAATCAGCATTGTACTGGTCAGCTGGACCTGCTGACAGAGGAGGTATGAAAATTCAGGTGTATTGCTTTCTCTCTCTCTCTCTCTCTGGCTCTCTGCTCTCCTCTCTTTTCCTCTCCTCCTCTGTATTTGCTTGTCTGACCATGTTTCACTGAGCAGATATGGGACCAGTCTTGATTTATGCTGGTGTGAACCTGTAACTCTATCTTTGACCTCCATGCCCATCTACATCTCTGGAGAGTGACACATTTGTTCCAATAATTTGGCACTTCTCAAGCTACCTCCTGTCACCTCAGGTGGGAGACATGAAATAACAGACTAGTGTCTCTGCTGAAATGCTTTCCCTCCATAGGTTATCCCTTGGTGTATATATCTCAGGCTGCAGAACAAAAAAAAAGTTTCTGTTTTAGCAGTTTTTTAGTTTTGTTGCCTTTGAACACTCTCTGGAAACAAATACCTTTCTTCTTTATTTTCCTCTGGAGGTTTTCAGGAGATCTGCTTTCAGGCAGTTTAATGAGAAACAAGCCCCTGTTGAAAATGTTTAAGGAATATGATTAATTGCTTGATTTGAGAGTTTCAACATGCCTCCATCTAATACCTAGAAGAGCAGGAGTAAGGGGCAGGAGTGTGCCTTTTCAGCAGTGTATCTGTTCCTTGGTGCAAAATAAGCCCATGCATCCCCTCCTTCACATCCCCAAGCTCTAAAATGTGATGCTGCAAATAGGCAATTACTGCCCTGTTTGGGTCCCATCCCCACATCTTTCTCTTACAGATTTTCCACCTGGACATTTCTGTGCCTTGAACACTCGGAGCTGTGCCTGTATACTGAATGTCCAGGGAGGATGGGCCAGGTGACTTACAGCAGCCTTGCTACAGGGAAGTGAACAACAGCTTAAAAATCCTGTATTCATGGAGAATTGATGAGTCTTTGGTTCTCCCAGCTCTGCTGAAAAGCAGCTGGGCAGGCTCAGATCACGGCCTCTGAATTTGCATGGGATAAACTGAGTAAGCTCATGGTCCAGGATCACCAGGATGTGAGGCTGTAGTTCTGCCGGGGGCTGAGGCCACTCGGCCGTGGTGGGATCATTCCAGTTTCCCAAAGCAGAGCCTGACACACTCCTACAAACAAATGCCATGGAAGGAAAGAAGGCTATCACCGGCTTGCACCCATCACCAGGTCTCTTTAGAGATTAAAAGTTACTGGAAAATACTAACAGTAATTTGATGACCTTGGAACCTTCAGGGCATCACTTCTGGTACTCTTGCTTTCCCAATGTGTGATATTCCTGGTACTCCTGAGAGAGAAGAGACCCTTAGAGAGGGTCCTTGATATTTCAGAGGCCAGATTCCTCCAGGAATCTGTCCATACAAAGATTTTACACCACAGAAGCTGAGTCAAAATTGCTGGGGTCTATCAACAGGGTTTGAACTTCTTCTGACCTGTCTGCTTAGAGCAGAGATGCATGCCCTGCACATCAGCATTTTCTTTCCACACGTGTGAGCACTTTTAAAATTAATTTATCAGTTTTCCCCATCTTGTGTCAGCATGGCAAAATGGCTTAGTGTTTGTATTTGACTGATGGCCTAGAAAATGAGGGGACAGTTATGATTCTTCTGGCCTAAAACAGACTGTCAACAAAAACGTTGCCACTCATTTCCATGGGGACCAAGTCTTTGCCTTTGCCTGAAAGGAAGTGATCAAGCTTCGAGCTGGGTCTCTGAGGTCCTGGATTTCAGCCCAGCAAACCAGACCAGATTTGTTTCCTCCTGAGGAAGTGTCCTTCTCTGTGCTATTTTGGAGCTGGAACTGAATCACAGCATTGCTTTCCAAACAAGAACTCACAAAGAACATATATAGATTGAAAAAATGGTGATTCCTTCTTGAAAATTTTGAGAGAGACACAGTTAGGGAAAAAGTCTCTTCTAGTATTCTGCACAATTTTAAATCATCATAAGGCACCAGGACATGAGTCCTTACCTCTAACATAACTCTCTTTAGTTTTCTTAGGGACAGTCTGAAGTAATATATTTTTTTTCACCACATGTATTATGCTTGAGGGAAAATAAAAAAGCAAGAAACAAGTCTGCAAATATTCACTGGTTTTCACATTTGATTACTGGATGCACAACATAATATGGTTCTTAAAATGGTGATTGATCAATTTGGATTGAGGAAATATGTCGGGAAAAAAGCTTCTGAAAAGCTGACATTTTCCCTCTTGCCACTGCTGGCACTTACTGACATAGAAAGCAAGAACTGTTATGAGGGAAATGCAGAGGCTGACATCTGACATGAAGAAAGCAGGGTGGAAAAGCTCCAAACACTGGGTGTGAGGGAAAGGTGTGGCTAACACTGTTTGTCTCTGTTGTGCTGGATTAACTCACCCTGGTGTCTATTGCATGTATTTTAAAATTAGAAATGATATTGCAAAAATGCTATTGGAGCAGGCAGGAAGACTTTCAGAGCCAGGTGTAGAGTTTGCTTCATTCATGGGATATTCATTAGGACTTAGGCATGCAGAAATTCTTAGTTATTAATATGTGATTCATTCTTCTGGTTGTATCATACAGAGTTTTTTACACTTTTGGGAAGAGAGTAAGCTCTGGCTGTAAAACATGGAGAGGTTTTACATTCATGCTTTTCTTTCATTGCATATGGATTGCAGAAAGCTCAGAAATCACATCCATGGACATATATATATATATATATGTATTATTTCTGTATTAATTATATCCTCCCTAAATGCTATGGCATGCTTACAAAGCTTTGATTACTCATCCCACCCCAAGCTGAGAAACTGCTGATCCCCACAGAAATAAAAAGGGAAGACTTTGAAGTCTTCCAACTTTGGCTTGTCATAGAGCGAATGAACTTGAAAGAGAAATGTAAGCCCTTACTTCTGATATAGTAAAGAGCTGGCAAGTTCCTACAGATTTTTACTCCCAGATGACATCACTTACTCTCCAGCAACTTGCAGCTTGTCTAGCACTGCAAGGTAAATATAGCCATGCCACACAGTGTCATCGCCTCAGAAAGCATCTTCATGTCTTCCCGTTCTGAATCCAGGATGCCAACAAGCTGCAGAGCAGATGGTGTATGAACCTGCAAGGGCAGATCTACAACCAGTGGGCTTTGGCATATCTCCCATGTAGTGGAGACAGAAATGATGCTCATTTATACCCTTTGAGATTCTAGCCCAAGGTAATGGCATCTTCATTTCTGACTTTAATAGGAGCAGGCGCTGGTGTTGGGAGTGAGGCTTCCTTCCACTAGAGAAAAACACAGCTGGAACACAAAGTTGAAGGAAGAGTAGCATTAAAAAACTGCCACAACAGCAGTGGTTAGATTTAAACACTGTGCACACCTTTAATGGTCCTAAGAGCCAAGTTTCTGATGTGCAAGTGCATTTTTTGTCTGATGCCAAGAAAACAGATGTGAGAGTTATTTCCTAATAGCCAAAGGCATTGTCACATGACTAATTCAGCATCTTTCAAAACTGGGTGCATGCCTAGGCATGTGATGGAAAGATGGGAGGAAATTGCCTGGCTATGTGGATTCCTTGTGGTAAGGCAAATTTAGCTCAGTGAAGCCCATGACTAACAAATACCAAGCACTCAACTTTTCAAATTATAGAATCGCAACACCCTGAAACCTGTTGATAAGCTTTCACAAAGCTTGGAATTTTTTGGATGAAAGCAGAGCATTATAGGTTTCAGAAAGAGAATTTCATGGTGGCAAATGGGTGTGTGCCTTAGATGTTCTATTTTGGAATTAAACCATAGCAAAATCCATTTGAGAGAGTGTTTTCTGCAATTGTAACTGGTTTAAGAAATAATGTTAAAAACCAGCCACTCTCTGCAGGTTATTCTCTGTTTTGTAATTGCCATGAAACTCGTATGAAAGCATTTGGTGGTACCACCTTCTGGCATGGAGCTGTGGGAGTAGATCACTCAGAACAAACTATTTCATAGACCATTAAACTAAAGATTTTTTCGTTTTAAGAAAATATCTCAACATTAATGATGGAACTAGAACATCCTCCTCTGATTACCTTGCAATTTGTCATTCTCTAATTACCCAGTGAGGTACATCCTGCTGCTTCATCAACTCTCTGCAGCACTCTATATAGCTCTGCTGTTGGCCACCTTTTTGTTTCTCTGCACCCCTTATCTCTGAGCATGCCTGGCCAGGAACAAAAATTTAACCCTGTCAGCTCTGCAATGCTTCTTGAGCTATGTCTGTGCTGCAGAATCACCTCCTTCAGTCCAAGCTAAAATTTTGACTAGAGCTCTTTAAAACTGTACATGATTCTGATCCACAGTGTACTCTTGTCTCTCTGAAGTCAGCAGTCATTTAAATGTCTTTTGTCTCTTGTTTTTATATTTGGATTGCCAGGTTTTTGTCATAGAGCTTGTGTGTGCTAGCTGTGTCCACCACATGGTTGTTGTTTGAGGATTGCAACTTAGAAGTGCTACAATATTCACAGATGACTACCATAGAGTAAGTTTGCAGTTGAAGTGTGTATATCTAATCTGTGAGTCAAACTCATAGTGAGAAAGTTTGTTGATCTACATTCGGGTAAAATGCAAGGCACTTTTTACTGAAACTTATTCCCAAAAAGCCTAGCCTGTGGAGAGGCTTATATTATGCCCATAGGCATATGTTTAAAAATATCTCACCTTAAAGCAAGGAAAAGTTAAAAGCTTTCCCTTTAATTCTTTTTATTCTGCTCTTTAATTTTTATTCTTGCTTTTCCGTGTTTTTTTATTCTCATTCAATAAAAATTATATATAAATTCACAAATCAAAAATTCACACAATATGATCTGACAAATCACACTTTCAAAAGGTTCTTGGTTTCATTAAAAAATCCATTAAAATGGCTGATAAAAACATTGTAGTGGCATCAATTATTTTTCAATAGATTAAATTCAAGTCCCTGTAATAACATCTTTTGATCAGCTAGCTGTAGAACTGCCTGTGGTATAGAACCCTAGTATAATTTTCTTTATTTATTTACCTTTTATTTATATCAGATATGTTGTGTAAGTCTCATGCAGGAGACAAACGAAAAAGACAGGCTGAGAAATCCCACCCATGTCTTGAGTCTATGATGTTTTATGAAAAAATGAAGTTAAAATGCCAACACTGCTGTAGGCATTTGGAGGACCCCCTTTGTAAGGCTGGTGGATCCTGACAGGTGCAATGAGATTTTTACATCTGGAATTGTTTTATTTTGCACTTCCTGAACAACCTGCATAGACACACAAGCTGGGCCAGGTCTTCACCAGGACAAAAGTGGTGGTGTGAACTGTTACCTACAGGAGATGAAGGGCTTGGGGATAGTGTTTTACCAAAACTGGGGTGAAGTGGCCTCCATGTTGTCTGAAGAAATGGAGAAGATAAAAAATTACTAACCTGAAGACAAAGAGAGACAACTAAAGGTATCGCTCTGAGGAGCACAGGGGAAGCTAAGGACATAGGGGAAGCTAGGGCCTTAGGCAGGTAAGGGCTTGGTGATCATAAAACACAGCTTTGGCTATCCTTCTAAGCTGGAGAAGACAGGCCCTTGTGGAGTTCCAGGGATCTTGGAGGAGAGCGTAGCTGGTTTGGGAGATTTTTCACTTAAGGGATATACTGTTTTTTGTAATGGTGTCTGAGCTCAAATGGTTTATTTCATAAGGAAATGTAACAGTGTATTTACACAGTCTCTGGAAAGGCTATTTATATCTGCATGCCTGCTTCCTTCTCCCTGTCCAAGGCCTCACAAAGGTATTTTTTAGGATAGAAGATTCAGCCTTTTGTAAGCTCAGATGAGCTTATGCTCAAGAGTCAGGACTACATCTGAGAAACAGAGAATAGGAATCCGAGTGTTGGGCAGAGGCTGTGTACCAGAGGACTCAAGGTTAAAAGGAAGGTACCTAGATATGGCTGGACTCAGAAGTTATCAGACACCCTGGGAAACGGGGATTGGATCTCATAGTACCTAGGTGATGAGCAGTAAGGACATTTGGACAGATGCCATCACAGGTGAATCATTACGTGCAAAGCTGAGTTATTACTGGTCTTATTTATAAAAGCAGCTACTTCAGGAGCATGTACAACACCCCTTTTAAAATTCTCCATTTGAATAAACATATTGGCAAGTGAAAGAAATTGTAGCTGCTTATGTTTTTGCCCTGCCACACCACTGTGTGCCTGATGCTAGATTAAAATGCATGAATCTAGTAGTCACTTGTCAAGAAACAGACTGTGCTGCTCCTGGAACTGCAGCAGCTGTCCTCAGTAATTTTTTTGCAAGAAGAAGACCAAAAAAAAAAGCTCACCAAAGGAGAGAAGTGAATGCAGTGCTAATATCCCCCATTACTCCCTTGCCTGCCTTCCTCTTGGTGCCATCTCCTCAGAGCTGCCACATCACTGCAGATCCTCTGCAAAGGATTGTAAGCTGGTCTTGTGTGTCCCCAGCAGCTCACAGCCCTCCATACCACTCCCAGAGCCCTGGCAAGGGAGACAGATCTTCTGCAAAATAGCCAGACAGGTTGGGTAGTTTAGTTTCTATTCTTTTAAGCCCCTTTTAAAATATGCTGTAGGGTGATGGAACAGAAACTCACCCTTGTTATAACCTTGATGGTTTAAAGACATGAGCAGGGCTTAGGACAGACAATGCAGTGAGGCTGTCTATAGAAGGCTTTGAAGTGAACAATACTTTTGTTTAAACACAAAGTTCACATCCCACCTGTTTTATCACTGTTTTAATACTGAAAAATAATAGATTCATTAGGAAGCCTGTTAGTGTAATGAGTGACATTTTTTGTATCTTGGTCCAAAGACATGTCACTCTTCTTAAAGAAAATGCCTTTAATTTTGGATGAAAACTTTGAGGTTTCTTTTAAAAGTACTACAGTGCCCTTGTTGAGGTAGGAGATTTTTTTCTTGCAGTGTGTTTCATCATTTCTGCTCTCATGCATCATTTTTCAAATCTTCCCTCATCAAATTACCACAGCTTTAGGGGTCCTGAAGAGATTAGTATAATCACTCACTGTAATTAAATGTTTCATATTTTATTAGACACTGCATGCAATATGCTGCATGGAGATCTCATACAAGGCCTGCCATATCTTTATGTATCTCTCACACACCTGACTGAATCAGTAAGTGCAAAGATTTATTTCCCTCACGTCTTTTGTGTTGCAGAGATGATGTATTGTGTCAGGGAGGATTTGTCATAGAAATTGGCAGCTGTCATGAACGGCCTCACCTACACCAGAACATGAGGCAAAGGGAGACGACATGAAGTCATGCTGTATAGACAATAGCCTACTTTTCTTAAGATGGAGAGATAAAAAAGGACTAAGTAGAGGCCCACAAAAACACAGCTGCTTTGTTGTGCATCTTGGTACAAACAGCAGTCATCAGTTGAAGTTTTAAACATCTCTAAAAGGGAATTTTCTTCCTTCATCCAGGACTTGGTCATCCAGGCTAAACAATTAAACTTGTCCATGTAAGTCTCAGAAAACTGTCAAGAAGTTAGGAGTTTGGCATTAAATTATATTTCTGGGAGGATTTTGGTGGTCTCAGCTTTCAAATGCTGAAGTGTCATTAATGAATTTATGAAGTACTGTGGAAGGAAATTTTCGTTGTTGCAACATAAATTACTGAGAAGCCTGAGAGAGCTAGTTCAGAAATAAATTAAGAGCCCACAACCATCAACTCATAAAATAAGGAGAGCATGATGTTAGCTATAAATGCCTCATCTGCTGTGTTGGTCCTGAAGGACCTGCCCGGGAGTTCCTAGGAAGTGATGCTGTTGCTCCAGAGGGAATGAGGCCCTTCCCCACATTTATTTATCACTTTGGGTATTTTCTTTGTTTTCCAGACCTAGTTTTCTTTATCTCCTGGGTGTAAAATAAAAAAGGAGAAACAATGTGAGAGCCACATGAAATGTATTACTTGAAACCATGACCTCCAGAGAGAGAGGAAACCATGCAAGCAGACCTGTAAAAGAGAGGAAAACAAAAGAAAATTTAATAACTTGCAACAGAGCAGGAAGTTCAATGACATCAACAATAAGAGGAATAAAAAAAAAAATAATCCAAACTGTAAAATTCTGAATGAAAGCAAAGAAACAATGTGAAATATTTATCCAGAACCAAAGGAGAAAAAATAAAGGAAAGAACAACAATAAAGGAGATATATTACAAGTTACCTTAAACATAATGTTGACTCTATACCACCACACTAGTTTGCTCAGGACCTTTATTTTGCGACATCAGCACATTAAGCTCCAGATATTGCCTCAGAAACCTGAGCTAGGATTGTGTACTCCAGAAACAGTGTCTACACCATTGCTCCTGAAGTCCTGAAGTCCAGGCTGTGCAGTGAGAGGGCTAGTATCCTCCACTTTGTGCATTGCCCACGTTCTCAGCCCTTTTCTGCAGCAGTCGTAATTTAATTACAGCATGCTGCTTGAGTTACAGGTTGCCATTATTGTTAATAAACTGCTTTCCCATGATACTAAAATGGGTAATCCTGATGACAAGGCTGAACTGGGAAGCATGGAACCTGTCTGCTCTACCCGGACATACCCTTGACCTGTTTTGGGATTATGGGTACACTTTGCCACCTTCTTAGCAGGATACATGCTATGATTGTGCTATACATAAAATACAAGGACATATATAAATGTCTTTGTGTGGATGCATATATATATACATAAATGAATATATGAAGTGTTATGTTTTTTGCCTTCTTGATGCTCAATGCAGGTTACTTGTATAATGGAAAACCAAATTGCATCACCCACTCCTGTTTTTGACTTAGTAGCTCTCTTTAAATCAGTAATACTCAGGAGACACCATGCAGATATAGGACATTTCCTAGATATTGTGAATCCCAGCAGCCATCAGATCATGCTGTCCTGCAGTTCAGATCCATTCTGCTGTCTGTGCTAGTGCTGGCTGGAGATGTCACGCCTCAGCATTGATGCCCGTCTGTGCCTCCACACCTGGGTAAAGCAGGGAACAGAGATCAATTACTTCCATCACTCACTCCTTTGCAGGTTTTTCACTCAGAGAAAGCAGTTGAAAAGTTCTTTCCCGGGTAAGAAATCCCATTTCCAATGTCAGTCCCATAACCAGACTGGAGAAAAAAAGTTTGGTCATTTCAAGCTGGGCACGCACCTGCCAATGTCACTGCCAGCAAATCCACCATAGGCAAAGACAGGGTCTGGGAAAGTTACTGGCTCAGCAGGTACTGATAAAATGCTAATTTTAACAAATCATATTTTTTTAAGCATTTGAAAAATACATTGTGGTCAGAAGTATTGTTGTGAGAAGGTTTTAATAAAACCTTCTTTACAGCTTTTCTTTATTATTTGCTGATCAAGCTAAGACTCAGTTTGTCACATGTTTGTTTCTGGATGAAAAGCACCTAAATACATACACAGTGCACTGGAAACCTGAGTTGCCTTATAGAACATCCCTGTATAAAGCTTTCCAGAAGAATATAGGGCCAGCCATGATGAGTTTGTACAAATAATGTGATAAATTGATGGTTACGTTTTTTCCTCTGTGTTTGTATCACAACACATGCACAGACAAGCAACCATGCTAAACCGCATTATTAAGATTTTTCTATCAATTAACCCTAATGTACAAAATGCCAGAATGAAGATTGCCTGTCTGCTCTTATTTCTGTTGCTCTTTTACCTTATGCAGTATGCACAATTTTGAGAATATCCAGAATTAATTTTCCCATATGCCTATGCCTTATTAAATGTACAGTGCAGATGAGTCCCCTTAGTGAGCAGTTATTCAGTGTTTTATTCCAGCCTTGCTATTTAATATGAAGTTTGCAAGAATGAAGTTATTAACTACTTTATAGGCTTTTCTGTGGTATGTACAATTTTGAAGCCTGAATGTTTTGCAAACAATAATGAATATATTCTCCCACTAGTTCTGTAGGATAATAGTAAGAGTTATCTCCATCTTAGAGCAGGCAATTTGAAGTACAGAATTAGAATCAGAAGTATGCCCTAAGTTTAGAGGCTTAGTTTTGAGTATAGGACTACTAGATAATCTACTAAAGATTTTCTATGTCATTATTGGAACGATGTGTGTTTCACCCTTGAGGGTGAAATGTGCAAATTAGACACTGTTGGAAAATACATACATTGTTACCATGTACTTCAGGTTTGTACTATGTTGTAGTTGGTGCCCAGATGGACAAAACAACGTTCCTTACAGTCCACTGCTTTTTTCATTAGGTATTTTTATTTCGTCTCCTTACACAAAAGATGAATTTTAAACTTTTTTGGCAGCCAATAGAGGATGAACAGTGAACAATTCCAGCTTTGGGCTTAGATCGTGAGCCTCTCACCCCCTCCCCACATTTTCCCCGCACCAAAATTCCAGTCTCTCTTTTTGAGGTCCTCATGCTGACTCTGTCTTTTATCAGTCTACCAGTATTGCTGCAGCCTACAAATGCAGCCAAGAAATGTAGCTTCTTCACTAAGGTTAAACGGCAGCATTGGTGTGAGAAAAAAATATTTACCACTAAGACATTTAGGCTATAATTTAAAGAAAGATGCCCAAGTATCAGAAAAATATGCAGTATCCTTTTATCCATAGAATGGACAAAGAAAGGCTCTTTTAAGGTGCAGGTGAGTGAGATTCCATATGAGCAAGTGTGTCTGTGGTGTTCCCAAGATCTGGGGTATCTTTCTTTACTGTGGGCACTAGTCCTTTGCTCCTGCCTCAGCCAAAACAGGTTCCTTGGTCTTATCAGGTCCCTTCCATCCCAAGCAAGGTGAAGGCAGGCGCTAAAGTATGTGCATCTTGGTAGGGATTGTCTTTTTTTGCTTGTACCTAGTGTTCAGGGTTCTGAGTCTGTGGTCATGGCAGGGAGAATGAGAGCTTTGTTCCCCCACTGGATTTTGTCAGTCAGCTGCTGAAGATGGGTGGACATGGGACCCAAGAGCTCTGCAGGTGTGCACATACCATGATGTGTGCAAGACAGTTTTTGCTTAAGTAGTCTTCAGAATTTCACAATAAATAAATAAAATTAAGGCCTCCATTTGGTAGGGGTGATTTTTGTCCACTTACAAACCAGACAAATTTGGGAACAATTTCCCAAGAAGGTAGATGTGTAGGAAGGAAGCAATCTTATTCAACTTGTCAAGTCTTGCCTAAAGGTTACAACATCTTGGTTGCCCAGGGCAAAGGGCTCAGAAAGACTTTTTTAACAAATGCAAAGATGTCATCCCTAGTGTCATGGTTTAACCCCAGCTAGAAACCTAGCACCACACTGCCCCTTGCTCACTCCCCCACCCAGTAGGACTGGATAGAGACTTGAAAGGGTAAAAGCCGGGAAACTTGTGGATGGAGAAAAAGACAGTTTAATTGGGAAAGCAAAGGCCACACATACAAGCAAAGCAAAACAAAAAAAATAATTCACTCCTTTCCATGAGCAGGGAGGTCTTCAGCCAAGAGAGCAGGGCCTCATCACATATGATGGTGATTTGGGAAGCAAACACCTTACTCTGTCTTCTCCTCCTCATTTTATACACTGAGAATGATGTCACAGGGTCTGGAATATCCCTCTGGTCAGTTTGGGTCATCTGTCCTGCTTGCATCTCCTCCCAGCCTGCCAACCACCCCCAGTCCCCTCCACAGTGTGGCTGTACCAAAACCAGAAAAGGCCTTGGCTCTGTGCAAGCCCTGCTCAGCAACAGCAGAAACATCTCTGTGTTATCAGCCCTGTGTTCAGCACAAATCCAAAACACAGCCCCAGACTAGCAACTGTGAAGAAAATTAACCCTACCCCAGCTGAAATGAACACACCTAGTCATGTAATTTTAAGTGCCTGTACTACAGCTTTCTGCAATTTATACAACTGCAGAAACCATTACTGCAGAAACTTGATGCAAACATCTGGCATACATAAATGTCAATCCAGGCAATGTTTGGTGTACAAGGAATTGAAAAGAGGGTCTTACAATGTAAAGTGTCTGGTAATCTTAACAATGGTGGAGTTACCAACCATATCTGTAATATTAAATTTCATTGCTTCAAAGCAAGTCTAAAGTGTTCTGTGTCCTTGCTGTATGTATCATCCTTTTGTTACACAGATCCCTCATGTTATTACAGTAAGATCTCTCATTCTCTACATGATCAGGACACTCATATGAAGATACACACTGTATGTAATTTTTGGGATGTAGTTTATCCAGTGGGGTTCACCAGCTGTGTACTGGATCACAGTTCTGTGTCTACAGAAGGAAATGTACGTGTGTGTGTATATGCAGATTCACATGAGCAGGTGTGCAAGCATGCTGGCGATACTTACCCCATGACTGGTTTCATTCCAGGGCTATGACTGTGTCTTGGCACTTGACAATGGGTTTCAGAGCAGAGGGTTTCACCCTGCTGTTCCACTCCCCAGTAAATACATGTCCCTTTCTGCTCAGGACAGTTTCTTTGCTGTGCCCCTATACACCAAATGTGGGGCATGGCCTTGGGGTTCAGAAATTTCCCCCAGGCAAGGAGGCACGGTTTAGCCAAGGCAGCAGTGCACTACATGTGTCAGAGCCTGTCCTCAGATTGGCAACAGTTCAAAAAGTGCAGAGAGAATTTCCAAGACAAAGTGTCAATGGGATGACATTCGGGCATCAAGGACCTTGCTTCAGACATACAGAAATGTGGGAACCCCTTCTATGAGCTGCAGCAAAGTGAGGCACAACAGCAGCATTCAAAGTGGTGCAGTATCACTGCCAAGCTGATAGTAGTTGGGAGGTGCACCAGCCGCAGCCTGGGGAGGCTGAGCAGCAGCTGGGCAGGCAGAGCATCACTGTGTGCTCAAGTCCCTACAAGGGGGTGGCTTTCAGGCATATTATAGAAACCATCCCACAGTATGGATCCACCTTTAAACCACGGGCTCACTGAGAGCCAAGTGCCAATAGTATTCATGCAGGAAGGGACATGTTCAATAATTTCTTCAGAGAGGTATGAACCTTCATTCTCCACACCTCAGGAGACTGTCCCAGCTGGTATTCCCACTCTAGGCTATGGGAAAGCCAGTGACGCTCTCCTCTCCCCTGTGCCTGGTGCAGCTGCAAGGAACACCCAGCCTCTCCTGGTGAGCAAGAGAAGGGTTGCATGCTAAGGAGTCAGGGAAGGAAAAATCCCAGCCTCTGCTGCTAACATTGCCTCTATGTTTCATCAATGTCTGATCAATGCAAAATGCAGAAAAAATGCAATTTTTGACTTACTTTGCGCTTATTTAAACTACAACCCTAAATGCTTTTACTGGATTTGTGTCTGACTCCTATTGAAGATTCTGACCAGGCAGTGAATGGAAAAGAAGTCTTTGACAATACACTCCAAAGGTCTTTTAAAGATAATTTTTATTTTTTTCTGCAGGCAGACTAAATTATGGGACTTTGTTCCTAGCAGAGTGACTGTAAAAATAGCCTGACCCTCTCACTCTATAAACCTATAGCAAATGAGAAAAATAATTGCTTTAAAGTAGATTTTTTATAAAGCATCTACTTGGGATGGCCCGAAATGAAAAGGAATTACTTTATCTAATCTTGCCAGGGAAAGCATTTCAGCACAGAGGAGTATGAAAGTGAATACTTGACCTTCCTTGGAGGCCAGTTTCCATATGGGGTCAGGCAGAAAGACAGAACCTGATGATAGCTGATGATAAATCCAGGATAAAACACGGAGGCTGACTGAGAGTTCAGTCTTTGTGGTTTATGCTTGAGCCTTATCACCGCTGAAAGAAAATTGAAGTGATTATATAGTACTTTGAACTTAATGGAAAGAAGAAAGATAGTGAATGGTTGATTACATCTCTTCTTGAAGTCCTTCAAGTACAGGCCACTGCCCATTAAACTGTTGCCAAGGCAGCTTTAGCTGGCAGCTAGATAGCTCAGGGTCCTCTCTCAAGTCTTCCCTAGTAAAGATTAACTATATCATCTCACTTGCCTTCATCCTCAGAGCCAGTCAGAGCAAAAAGTGCTGCAGGAGATTTCTGCTCTTCTCTGTTGCCTTCAGCTGGGATCCAGCTGCAATTAAAACAGTGGGACTCCTGGGCTCCTATGGGGATGGGACAACCTGATTCACAGGAACATAAGAACAACACTTCCTACATTTCTATAAAAGAAGTTGCAAGCTGTAACTCTCCAAGAGCTCCTCAAGAATAAAATTACCAAAGATTACTGATGTTTTTCAAGAGACTCTCACACAGTGTTGAGGCCTGACTCATGATTGGGAATGCTCATGCTTGGCAGGATGCAGCATGCAAGGAGCAGCCAGAGATGTGTGTGTTGGGTACCCTGAGGTGCTGCAGGAAGGTGTTTTCCTGGGACCTGATGTGAAGACATTGCTAGGAACAAAGATGGCAAAGTATTAGCCACTACTAACAATAAAATAACTTGTTATGCAAGTTACGCTGCTGCTGCTCATTCAGACATGACAGATTATGAACTTGCCTATGATGGAATTTTGAGTCATAATGAAATTTTAGTAGAGTGGACAGATAGCAGAAAGAGAACAAGTGATGATAGCAATCAAGTGACATTCTGGCCATGATTAAGTCACTGCACTTTCATCCTCCAGGGTCACCATGTAGGGCCAGCTCAATGCCTAATAATGGTACCTATTGTCAGCATTAAGGCTGTCACTAAAGATGCTACAGGCAGTGGTTTCCAGTTTCCTCCATGGTTCTGCAGGAGTGCTGTAGGTCTCCACAGAAAAATACTGTCCTGGGAGAAAATAAAACTGAAGCTTGTGCTGAACTCCACATCACTAAAAGAAAAAGTACCCAGGATCCAAATGATAGTGAATAGAATAGCTTTGTGCTGATGCAGGCAGAGCCCTAGTGCTGAAAGCGATGTACAGACAGGCATCAGAGCTTATCACGAGTGGCAACAGCAAAGATTTAAACCTGTCAATCAGAGACAGCAAGTGTTAATGCATCCACTTTCACACAAGAAATTCAGAAGTATTGGTGATCTTGCTAGCATTGGGTTGTCCTGTTTGTGAAAGACTTGATCTGGAGTTGATTTGCCAGTCAGCAATGTCCTCTTCCCTCCTGTTTCAAAAGAAGGGCAAAAAAGACACTTGTACTACATTTCATCGTAAAAGAGCTGAAGTCAGGAATCTGGTGAGAATTTTTTTATTCTTCCACTCTAGAAATATACTGCAAAGAGAGAGATTGCTGGCCTGCATATAAATGAACCCCAAGTTTAGCCACAGGAAGCAGGCACTTTAATGTAATTCAGCCAACCAAGAAGATTCATATAAAGCAAAATTCCTCTTCATTCAGAAGTAGAAAAATTTCTTCCAAGTGGTACATTTTTTGTCTGTTCCCACTAATACCGACATAGGTGGGAGCTTGTTTGGTGGAATAGAAGGAATGTCTGGGAACAGTTTAGGTACAATAACACTGTCTTTGAAGGGAGTGTGATACCATTTTCTTTGCATGTTTACAATTTGGTTAGATTGTGGTATGTTTCAGTATACGAGAACAGCCTACCCTTATCTCAGGGCAACACCACCAGTACATCACAGTCATGGTCCCCTAAAAGATTCCAGCCTCTTCTTCTGCCCTCCATGCACTCACTCCCCGGTCCTTTCTTCTCAACTCCTTGCTACATCCTGCCAGCAGAAATCTGGGGGGGCTTGATGTTCAGGAGGACACCAAGCTGGCTGGTGGAGGAATTGGTACCCCTAAAACACACCTTTACTGAAGAAATTATTCTTCTCCTCAAAGTAGGTACTGATTTTATCAGAACTAGGAACTAAGACTTTCTGTCCCCTTGTCAGATGAGATTTCAGTGGGCAATGAATGGAAAAGCTCAGAGGAAAGGTGGTCCAAGAGAAAAGTAGTAAAATCAAACTTTCTTAGGACATGGGAGAAATAATGATAAAAATAACCAGTTTTGAAGCTCTTCAATTGTGACCTGTCATATGCAGGCATAAATTCTGATTTTCAGGTATTACAAGAAGGCAGTTCTTTAAAAAAATATCGAAGGAATGTATATGCATGTGTATACATAAGCACATATGAAGAAAATGGTAGAATAACTTCAAAACAGAGTTTAGACAGTGAAGTCAAAGAGCAAGATTTCTTAAGGCAAACTCAAACCTAAGTCCTACTTATAATCTTTTCTGGTCTTTCTGGAAAAGATGATGCAAACTTAGATTTGTATTTGAATGCCCTAACTCAGTAATGAACTAAACATGGCTCAGAGACCCTGACATGCCTGATGGGATTTTACTACTCCTCCTCATAAAATACTCCAGATAGAAGCTAAAAGTCACAGCTCTAAGACCATGGCTCATTTCTCATGATGAGCTTCTTAGTTTTACAGTCACATTTGCACTTCCAGAGAATGTCCACCTATCTTGACTCCTGGAATCCAATACTTACTATCTCATCTGAAAAAAAATCATGTGTTTGTGAAACTGCCATGGCCCTGGGCCCCATTAAGTTAAGCAATGTGTCATAAATACCAGAGGTGTTTCAGGGTGTTGTTGTAGCAAGAGCCTCACCTTGGCACAAGGGTCATAGGAGGCGTAAGAACTCTGTAGCTTAAAACAACCCTTATAAGGGCGAAAAGTTGAAGAAGGAAAGGTAAAAGACACTTTGTTTTCTGATGGTACCTTTGCAGGGCTGTGCACTTCTGTGCCCACACAGAAAAGATTGTCACTAATCTCTTCCCATCCTAGTTGTTGGGTCAGATCCCACAGTGTGCAGCCTCTGAAGGTGGTGAAAGAATTTCTACCTTAAGCTCACTGAAGGCTTTGATATTCCTTTTCCCTGTGAATTGTTCTGAGGTGAGTTTTTTCAGTCAAACTCTGTACTCAAAAGCTTTCTAGTGCCTTGGAAAATACTCTCCAGAGCACCCATGCTTCCGAGATATCACAGCACATCCCACTGCTGTGGCAGCCTGTGGGTGCCTTGCGCCAGACATATGTGTAGGCAGTGGATGCATGTGCTGGGGATGTTTGGAGTGCAGGGGTCCCACAAACCCAAATGGTTGGTTTTTTCTGCACTGATCCCCAGGGCTGCTGCATTTGTGCTCTGTGTGACACATAATAGGGCAGCCAGGGCTCTCCTCTGGATGCACAGTAGCTGGAACAGCCCCATAATGTTCCCTTTTAACATTTTCCTTGTTGATGTACTTCAGCTTCTTCTAAACCATGTTTGTACCCAATGAACTCAGAATTATTTGGCTTTAAGGAGTTCACACTGCTTAAGTGTTTGTTTCTTTATATTTGGCTTATTCCTGGATCTGCAGGACTCCTCTTTGTTTATCTGTGTCTGCTGAGCCCTATTACATGAGTGCAAACAGGAAAATGAGTAGGTGTATATTAAGTGAACTTCTGTATCAAACTGGAATATGTAATTACTTTGTCATTTCCTAATGGGAGGATAATGAAAAGTGAAGCATTAAAGTCAATGAAAAAATCAGGATAAGAAATCAACCCCTGAAACAGGAATTATATTTCTTAAATACATGTTGCCAGCTGTAAAATAATAACAATCTTTGTGGTCTTGCTACATGTTGATGATAAACACATCTCACAGAGAGGAAGATAAATGGGACAAAATTATTTCTGCAGTGGGGTCTCTAATTCTTAGGATTTCCTGGGATCTGAACTCTCTTTTTTACTCTTAATGGTAGTTGTTAACTTTTATTTTTTTCTGTTTTAAAGGTTGAAGGATGGAAAGGAACATCTGAACTACTTGGCACTCATAGTACATACGTCCCATTGGCTTAATCTGGTCACAAAGCTTACAAGCTCCATCAGCTACGCCAGGAGACCTTGTAAATTTTCTGTTAAATTAAGAGTTTAGGTTTGCTGAACATGCAAAAATATATCATCTTTGCCAATGGAGCTATTAAACTCTTTGATCCACAGCTGTTTGGCCTGAAATCTCTCACAAGCAAGCTGATCTTCATTTTCTATCCTGCCTTTTGCCAGGTGCAATCCCCAAAAGCATCCGAACCCAGGAGGAGCCCAAGTTCCTGTGACTGAGATCTTTGCGTGTGAAGGTGCACATTTGTCCCACCTTGGTGTTAGCTCTCAGACATGGGGTGTGTCATCTCAGCTGGCTTTCCAGCTCTGCCTGTAACCAGCAGGGATACCTGTGAAGACAGCAGGCTGGTCTCAGTGTGGGACATTGATCCTATTTCACTTGGAATGCTGAAGCACCCATCTCCTTTCACTGGCCATGGAGACAGCTGGAGAACTAGCTCCAACTTGATGCCCAGTGGTGATCAGGTGTGATGAATTTCCCCCAAAGGGCTAACCCAAATGATGGACAGATTAAATGGATAGATGGGCATCCATTTCAACACCCATGTGTGTATGGGATTCACAACCTCTGTGTCTTTGTCTGTTAGTGCTTTGAGGGTGTGATCCATATCATCACATGATTCTGTGCACGAGGACACATGTATTTCCATTGCAGAACTTCCATCATCTGTTTATAACACAGGTCACATCACAGATTGTATTCCTGTCTCCAGGAAAGGTCTAACTGTTCGTTTTAATTAACTATTTCAGTTTCTTTAGGGAACAAGTCTCTTAGCCTTGCCTATCAATCTTTTCAGACAACCCCTTTCAATAAGCTCTTTTTCTCTGGCTTTCTTCCTCCACAGCCTCAGAAAGATTCAGTTTTCAGATGCTAAGTGACATGACTTGAACACAAAAGGTGAGCTATTTCCATGCCCCAGATTCACCTTCAGTTTATGGGTTAGGGGTCTCATGAAATGTTAGAGTAATAGAGGTCCGAGCTTTTTAGCCCTCCTCACCCTTTGTCTAGATTGTTACTTTAGAAATTAAGATATTGTATAAAAAACTCACTGGGATCTCCCTCCTCATGTTCTTTGAATAAAAACGCACAATCTCGGATCTAGCCTTCCATGTAGGATTCATATCTGCTGCAGACAGACCTCTGTTACCTGTACCCAGGGGGTTGTTTTAGTTTCCTAAATCCAGATATGATGACAGATCTGATTTCAAACCAACCTCTCTGGACCAGAGACCTTTCCACACACCATTCCAGACCAGATCAGACACCTTTCCCAGTGTGATAGGTGAGAAGGTCCAAACTCTGTAGAGAACAGGAGGTACCTTACCAGAGACAGAGGCAGACACCAGCAGGTGCACACCTTTCCTCAGGTCACCACCACTCCAGAGATTTCTGAGGGAACTAAGACTAGAAGATAAGGACTAATCCATAGGAAGACATAAAAGCATGGATAGCTGTTTTAGGAACCCAAAAGGAACATTGGGGCTATACACTCAATTAAGTCATCAGTATTCTAATACCCTTGGTTTGGTAGACAAATTGAGCTCTCTGAGTCTCTTTGCACAGAGTAAAATTTTTCATTTTACCTCTGGTGTATGAATTTCTTTCTCCAGGATGTGAGTTTTTTGCCTTGTTCTTGATATTCCAACTAATGTGTTGTGCAAGACTTTGAACACATTCCTATGTCTACTAGAAGTACTTCCCAAAAAATGTCTATGAAGACATTTGTATTTTGTACAGCCCTATCACCCTGGGCTCTCATAGTTACTTCTGTAACTGAATAAAATAACCCTTTCTTTCTCCTTCTCTTTCGCTTCTCCAAATTCTTGGAGACATTTAGTAGCAAATCCCCAGACTACTGCAGAAACCCTCCTGTTAGATATTAAAGGCAATGTCCTGAAATGAGTGTTACACTTCACACTACCACTATTTTTC
The DNA here is from genome assembly GCF_000277835.1 of Geospiza fortis. Lineage (NCBI taxonomy): Eukaryota > Metazoa > Chordata > Aves > Passeriformes > Thraupidae > Geospiza > Geospiza fortis. The sequence continues at coordinate 727,527 of NW_005054476.1, read as the reverse complement.
CAGATATGTAGGTTATCTGTTTCTACCTGTACCATGTTCAGAAGTATTTCTGTGCCATGCGGTCTCCTACAAATGTCTAAAGGGCAAATTTCATTAACACATACCTACTTCTGCAACTAAAGTTCTTTATGGAGACAGCTGTGAAAAGATTCTGGCTCCAGGAAAAAGCTGCAAGTTGTGCTTTAGCACAACTTCTTGCCATCTGCTTTTAGAGCCATTTCTGACCTTCTTGCTACAGTTTGTGTATTTTTCCTTTTTGTCTTTTCCATTTTACCTAGAGATTTCCCATATCACAAGTGCTTCTCAGATGTTTGTACAGCTTAACTTTGCTGCAATTACCTTTCTTAAAGCAATCAATCAGCACTCTTGCAAACAGAAGTTTTAGGCTGGCCTGGTACCCTCCAGCAGGCAGGCACAGGTTGTTGTCCTTTTATTTTTCATTAATCATGAATCCATTAATTATTTCTTCCACTTAAAATCCTCCATGTACTCTTGCATACTATTACAATCAAGCTAACAGGCCTCTAGATGCAAGTTCACTTTCTTAATTATGGTTACTATATTTAATGTTCTTAAGTCATGTGGATCCCTCTCCTGTATAGCTTGACAAAATTACATAGACTGGCTGCCAGTATTCAAGTATCCTCTAGTGAAGGATCTGCTCCCTGCTGGCTGAGCACATCCAACTCTGAGAGTTTTGTATCTCCCCTGAGGAAGTATTTTAAATTTTCTGACAATCATCCCATATCTGTTCTCCTTTTCTCCAGAGTTTAATGTTCTAACAGAAAACCAAAGCTGAGCTTCACTTAATGTTTTCACACACCTATGCCAGGATTAATCCTCTCAGGATAAAAACATCACTTCTTTTCTTGTCTAAACTCTTTTTACTTCGATAGCTAAATAACTTTTTATGATTTCCTTTTATTATTACTATTTAATTTCCTCTGAAAACTCCTAACTTGGTTTGACTTTTGGCAATATTTACCTCAGCCTTGTGCTTCCTGGCCTCCAAAATGAAGTTTTCTTTGCTGATTAACTGTGCTGGACTTTATAAGGATCCATTTTGGTCTATAGCCCCTTTCTGCAAGTTTTCCTCCTTTTCTTCTGAAGTGAATTCCACAGAGTTGCTTGCAGCTTTTATTGAATATAAATTATAGGTCTCCTTCAGCTAAGTACCTTACAGTTCTTTGGACTCCCTGGGCTCACTAACCAGTTCACTTTCTGAAAACTGTTCTTTCAGAACTGGAAATCTGACTTGCTTTTATATATGCCTCCATTTCATCTAAAAGCTTGGCTAATGGCTCAGTTTAGCTCTGAAATTATTGTTAGTCTTTCCACTGGCTGTAGAAACTTGGATCTATCCTGTTTAAATGTTCTCCAGGGCTGAGGGTGTAAACACAATGTTATGGGCCATGGTTTCAGCTGGTTTAAATTGCTAAAGATCTGCTGGACTCTGGCCAGTCAAGAGGAGTGTCTGTTGTCTAAGAAGCTGAAGTTTTCATCAAAGTATTTTGGAAGCAACTGCAGTCTCTTAAATTACTAGCAAAGAGATATTTTTGCCATCTTTCCACAGAAAAAACTGCAATAAGATCTGTGTTTTTACACCTTTTATAGTAGTCTCCAAATTAATTTACTATACCTGTCACAATGTATTATTAATGCCTTCCATGTGCATTACCTCATTTGAGAGCCTCATATTGTTGCATGCAGCAAATGGCAGAAAAAACCCCAATGTGGTACATACTGGTACAATGTGTACAGAACTACAAACCTTTGGATTGATTAAATTCGGCATGCCTATACTCTCCCAGCCCTCCTACTTGCAGTGATTGAAACTTACAGTTCAGACAGTGGCAGCTGTAGCGAGACTGGGAGATGAGTGCCAATCTTCAAAATCTCCAGTGTGCTGAACAGAGCAGACTACAAAGGGGCCAGAGGCTAGTTATCATACCAAAGTTTGATTAAGTGGTAGCATTCTGGATTGGACAGCAAGATTACACAGTCTATGAGTGTAAGACCCTTACTGCATCCTCCCCTCCACCACACTCCACCACATCTCTATCCCCAGGCGTGTCCAAAGACATGCCTGTGGAGAGGGGGGACAGGAGCCAAAAGGACCATAACATAAGTGAGGAGTGCCAGTTACTTCTGAAGACACTTTGTATCCTAGGGCAAAACAATACACTTCTGCAAGGTTAAAGGTGAAGTTTTTTCACACGAGATCATAGTAATAACAAATGTGCAATGGCTTTCTGCCACCCACCATCCAAGGTTAATAATTTCCTGATAGCGTGCTGTTACTCATTCAGTAATAATAGACCATTAGCTGATGCTAAATAGTTGCTTACACTTGACATACTTTGAAGTATTTGCATGTGGCTCCTTGTATTGGGATTTAAACAAAGGGAGCTATGAACTGCAGAACTCAGCTTGTCCTTTCCTTTCTGCATCTCCCAATTTATATCTACTCTGCAACCTTACCAGCCTTACCAGGGGCTGCTCAATTCATTGCAACAAGCAGGCTAAGAAAGAAAGCATGGTCTCAGGGATTCCCTGCCTGGTATAGGAGCAGAAGCCAGCCAAAAAAACAGCCACTTAATTTTTGTAGGTATAGACAACTGAGGAGAAAAAAAAAAACCCCATCCTTCTATTTTTAATTCTCTGACACTGTGCTCACTTCAGATTGATTACAAGCCCTACTGCTGAGCGCTCTGCCGATGGAGAAGGGACTGCTGTAGGACAGGAGAAGGGAGCGGGAGCCAGCAATGCAGACAGGAAAACAGAGACAAAGATGAATCCCTAAAAGGCATTCCTTTCAGTGATGGATGCCTCCTCAGACTCTCTATATGCTTCACTGTTGTCACAAAGGAACAGAGTCTGAGCTGAGGAGAAATAACGGAGCCTGAAAATGTGTCCATTTTCAAATTGTTCTTTTCTTGAGGAATACAGTTCCATGTTAGACTAGTGCCACTTAAACCACTTGCACCACTCCAACACCAAGCTCAACATTCAGTGGTCATGTCCATCTCAGCATATGCAGTCTCTCTGGGACAACTGGTCACACACAGTTTTCTCAATATTGAAAATCCTCAAATTAGAGAGCAGTCATCAAAACTCAAACACTCCTCAATACAGTAGAGTTTATACTGAACTAATTTCTGACATTGATTTTAGATTATTATTAACCTTAAAGAGTGGGCAAATAGAAAACTTCAATTTCTGTCTTATGTGCAAAACATTGTTTCCTCTTTGGAGGTAAAATCCTAGATACTAAGGCAAAACAGGTCAGTAGTTTATATTTAGGCTATAGCAGTTGTTAGGGTTGGTTGTTTTGGGAGGTTGTTGGGAGGGGTTTTTTTGGTGTTTTGGTTTAATTTTGTTTAGTTTGGTTTTAGTGATTGCACACATGCTTCTGTAGTAAATTTTAGCTGGCTGACATAGTCTTACTTTCCTTAGTCGCCTTCTGCAGGCTCTGTAGAGGAAATCCATACATTCCTTGGTGTTTCTGGGGTCCTCACTCTAAAGAAAGTACTCACTGTATTATGCAGTAACACAGAGATGAGGCTTCAGTACACTGTGGTTCTGGATGCAATGCAGCAGTAGTAGCAATGCAGAAATCTGAATTTTAACCCCTTTTCATGGGTAAAACACTGTGAAAAAACAAAGAAAATTATATAATTAGGATTTACCTTAGATAATTTGGGAGACTAGGAAAGTCTGACAAAATGGAAATTAATTGCTTAATGCGTTTGTTTTAGAATCTTGGCACAAGGTATGTAGGGAACTGTTATTGTGTAAAAGGAGAAAGTGGGAATTTAAAATTCAAATAGGTATCCTATGCTTGTGCTGATCTGGTGTGTCTTCACTGCTATGCCTTGTAATCTGCATATATCTTGATGTATGTAATATTCATGCATATTCTGTATATGCATGGAGTTTAGCCTGATATTTTCTGCCAGGCAGCTTAATCCAGTCTGGAAAAAACAGAGAATACACTGCAGTTAGTAGTGCGCTGGCTCTTCCCCACCAAATATCATGCATTTTCTTCCTGCTCTTCAGCCAGAACAAATATATCAATTCTTCATTTTCCCACACTGGTGCCAGCTGCAGTGCCAGAGAAGTATGCAGCTCTCAAGTAGAGTAAATGAGCAGGCTGAAGGGTCTGAAGGCTTACCAAGTGATGGCTGGACAGTACTGCCCTCAAAGCCACAAGCTTTGGGAAGCAGTGAGATCATGGAGCCTTGAGCTCTCTTGGCAGCGGCTGAGTGGAGAATGCATCAAATCCTGGCTAGAGACTCCTATCATCTTCTGTCCATAAGGAATGTTACAATTGTCCTTTCTCCTCAAACAATTGCTTATGTTTTGGAAAGACATGAAAATGGTGGTATGCTCTCATGTGGTCAGCAAACAGCCTTCCTTATTTTATAGTTCACACTCAGAAGTAGCTCTTGGAAGGGGAACAAGTCACTGTGGTGTAAGGCAGGGTGTGAGCTGGCAGTGCATCCACTCTGCTGCAGAAACACAGCATGCTCCTGTCTGCAAAAACACAAGGTAACCCTCAACCTAAGGAACAGGGTGATTTTCTTTCTTTGTGTTATGATGTGGAGTCTGGAGAGCTGCCTGCAAGCTCGTCTAGTCACGACAGCAGTTTGAAGCCTCACAATCCATCTCTGATGCCCTTTATTGTCCTGTTCCTATAGCTTAATGTGATGCTGTCATGCTGCTTTTTACATGAATGGTATTGGTGCAAATTTTATGGCGGAAATTTCCAGCTATCAGACTTGATCTTGACTGTTGTCTCAAACTGATATTCCAATGCCTCATTTTAGTCAGCATCCATTGCTAGAGGGTTTTTTAAAGAAAAAAAAACCAAATAATTGATGCAGGAATTCAGTGATTTGTAGAATAATTTATCACATTAAGATTTGGCTAGTTCTTTTATGTCCTTCATCCTCATGAGGAAAGGTATTATGACTCTGCAAAATTTCCCATCTGCCTACTCCCAGCATAGAGCACAACATCTGAACACAGTAACAAGCAAACTTTCTTATCTATTTCCTTCATGGCCTTGTGTTTATTCATAGGTCTGAGACAAAGAGAGGAGGAGGCAGTCAGAGAACTGCTGAGCTTGGATGTTTATAAATCCATGGGACCAGATGGGATCCATCCCAGGGTGATGAGGGAGCTGGCAGGTGAGCTTGCAAAGCTGCTCTCCATCATTTGCCAACAGTCCTGGCTCACTGGTGAGGTTCCAGAGGACTGGAAGCTGGCCAGTGTGACACCCATTCCCAAAAAGGGTGGGAAGGAGGATCCTGGTAGTTACAGGCCAGTTAACCTGAGCTCTGTAGCAGGTCCTTACCTTATGGAACTGTTTATACAGAGTGCCAGCACACAGCACTTACAGGATGGCCAGGATATCAGACCCAGCCACCATGGGTTTAGGAGGGGAAGGTCGTGTTTGACCAACCTGATCTCTTTTTGTGACCAGGTGACCAGCCTGATGGTTGTGGGAAAGGCTGTGGATGTTGTCTACCTGGACTTCAGCAAGGCCTTTGACACTGTCTCCCACAGCACACTCCTGGAAAAGCTGGCAGCCCACGGCTTGGACAGGAGCACTCTGTGCTGGGTTAGGAACTGGCTGGGTGGCTGGGCCCGGAGGGTGGAGGTGAACAGGGCTGCATCCAGCTGGGGTCAGTCAGCAGTGGTGTCCTCAGGGGTCTGTGCTGGGCCTCAGCAAGGCCTTTGGCACTGTCTCCCACAGCACACTCCTGGAGCAGCTGGCAGCCCACGGCTTAGACAGGAGCGCTCTGTGTTGGGTTCAGAACTGGCTGGGTGGCTGGGCCCAGAGGGTGGAGGTGAACAGGGCTGCATCCAGCTGGGGTCAGTCAGCAGTGGTGTCCTCAGGGGTCTGTGCTGGGCCAGGTCTGTTCAATATCTTTACTGACATGGATGAGGGGATTGAGTGTTTCATTAGCAAATTTGCAGGTGACCCTAAGCTGGGAGCATGTGTCCATCTCTTGGAACGTGGGAGGACTCTGCAGAGAGGTCTGGAACTGTTGGATGGGTGGGCACAGTCCAATGGGATGAAGTTTAATAAATCCAAGTGCCAAGTCCTGCATTTTGGCCACAATAACCCCCTGCAGTGTTACAGGCTGGGGTCACTGTAGTTGGAAAGGGACCTGGGGGTACTGGTGGCAGCCAACTGGACAGGAGCCAGCAGTGTGCCCTGGTAGCCAAGAAGGCCAATGGCATCCTGGCCTGTGTCAGGAACAGTGTGGCCAGCAGGAGCAGGGAGGTCATTCTTCCCCTATACTCAACAGTGGTGAGGCCACACCTCGAGTGCTGTGTCCAGTTCTGGGCCCTCAGTTTGGGAAGGACCTTGAGATGCTTGAGCACATCCAGAGGAGGCAACGAGGCTGGTGAGGGGCTGGGAACACAAACCCTGTGAGGAACGACTGAGGGAACTGGGGTTGTTCAGCCTGGAGAAAAGGAGACTCAGGGGTGACCCAATTACTCTCTAGAACTCCCTGAAAGGTGGTTGTAGTCAGGTGGGGTTGGTCTCTTTCTCTGGGCAGCAACGGACAGAACCAGAGGACACAGTCTCAAGCTGCACCAAGGGAAATATAGGCTGGATATTAGGAAGGAAAAAGTTTTTACAGAAAGAGTGATAAAGTAATGGAATGGCCTGCCCAGGGAGGAGGTGGAGTCACCATCCCTGGAAGTGTTTAAAAAAAGACAATGTGGCATTCAGTGCCATGGTTTAGTCGAGGAATTGGGGCATGGATTGGACTCGATGACCTTGAAGGTCTCTTCCAACCTAGGGATTCTGTGGTTCTGTGATTCTGTGAAAAGCTTTCCCTTGGAAAATATTGGCTTTTTCATGAGATCAATTTCTTTCAACATTGTACCCAGTACCCAGGAAAGAAATTGTGCATGCTTTCTGTACTTTCTATTTTGCTAGTATTTTATTCTGCTCCTGAAAGACCCCTGTGGTACCCCACCAGTCACAGGTCACCAGTCTTACGTCACATCATTCACTGCAACCCTTTGTGTCGAATCCACCAGCTGTTTACCCACTGTCCTGGTTTAGGGCAAATTTGGTAGAAAATTTCCAAAGGAGGCCCCTCCAGAAAGCAAACCCACACGGCCCCTCCCCCCAACCGGCTCGGGAAGAATTCCTCGGAGAGAAGTGGAAAGAACCTGTTTATTTAACAGGCACAGCACCCCCCAGCACACAAAATGAACAGTACTGGATGACACCACTCTGACAAAGATGACAAATTCAGAAAGTCTCTCTCGGGGTGGCAGGGGCGGGAGGTGGTCGCTCTGTTGTCAGTCCCTGCAGCGCTGGGGCAGCTGCTGCAGCCACAGGGTGTAAGCTCTCAGTGTTCCAAGGTCCCAGTCCAGAGCAGGTTCGAGATGGTCAAAAAAGGAGAGGAGAAAACAGTCCAGGAAGAAATCTGAACTGTTTAGCTAAACTAGCTAATGAACAGAAGCAAGAAAGCAAGCAGAAGCAAAGCAGAAGCAGGAGCAAGAGAGAGCAAAGCAAAAAGCAAAGCAAAAAAACCCCAAAGCAGCACTAAGTACTGTCTCTGTGTCTCTGATAAGAAAAACCCAAACAAAACCTCCACTCTTCAAAACCAGTCTTAAAGGCACAGAACATATGAATGGGGATACAAGCATCATAATGTCACCCTAGGACACCCACCATGCATGAAGTATCCAGAAGGATCCTGTGAGAGATAGTATTGAAAGTTTTACTGACATCCAAATATATTACATAACTGACTTCCCTTGATCAGCTTGGTGGATTATCCAATGACTGTAAGATGAAATCAGATTCAAAAAGCAGGACTTTTCCCTCATGAAGCTGTGCTGGCTGTGACTGATGACTTTCTCTTCAGGTATTTTTCAATACTGGAATACTCTTCTCCATACTTGTACCAGTCACTGAAGTGAGACTGACAGGCCTGTAATTTCAGGGTGACCCCTCTCAAAAATTGGTGCAACATTTACCAGCTTCCAGTTGACTTAGATCTCTCCATATCCTCAAGAATATTCCAAATTTATTGAGAGAGACTGTGTGATGACATCAGCCAGCGTTCTGTGTATTCTAAGATGAATCCTATCAAGATTAATATATTAGTGATTATTAACCCCTCTTTAGACTCTTATGTCTCTCCAAGTGAATCACTAGAAACTGAGCACTGAGCTTACTGCAGTGAGACAGGGTCTAAAATCTGACATCATGGTTAGACATGATTGGGCCTGACTAGTTAATCCCACTTGTGCTGATGGGAGATCAGACACTGGAAAATGAAGGATTCACATGCACTCACTGCTGTTAACAAGTCCTCAGTGGGATGTCAGCTATGAAAGGAGTAGAAGAACTCTGTGCTGGAGTGATTATTACTCTCCCAGACCAATATGGATGACTGCCTGAGAGCAGTTTATACTCACAGGGCAGAACAAGGGTCTCACTCCCGTGCAAATTGTGTCTGCTTTGAAGTCAAGGAAATTCCATTAGCAGAGAACAAGAGTGAGATCAGAATCAAACACCAAAGAGTTGTGATCTTCCTGCTGCTAAGAGGCAAGCACAGAGACTGCATTACACAGAGCTTGCTGCTGTGTGAGCTGACTTTTGCTTTGCATAATTATAATTGACTGCAGCCATACCCAGGGAAGGGAGTGGTGATGTTCAATGCAGGCACACACAGACAAAAGCCAAGGGCAGACGCCTGCAGAATATTGATAACAGAATAATGCTGGTTGGCAGAAGAGTGGATGTATAGCAGCAAATCTCTGAATCTCATTCACATGCACTTTGAAGGCCATTGGCACAGCAGGTTATGGAAATTAAGAGAATAATAACTCCATGGTTTCCATCCCTTCCTTCTGGGTTTTTCTTTCAGACCAAACACTGCACCTGTGCCAAAGTACCAATATCAAGTAAAGAAGTGCTAGCATGAAGACAGGGTTGCCTTTTCATATGTTTTTTCCATATGTGGATTCTGAGAGAAAACATGCTGTTGCATGACAGTGTATGAGGGAGGATCAAAGCCCAAGATTTAGAATGGAAAGTTCAGGTGCAATGCTGTCTGAACAGCCTGTTCAAAACCCAGCAGCTTTAGGATTGTCAGAAGCCATACAAATCACCGAGTAGGTAAGTCTGAATTCTCTGCCACCCTGTTCCTGTACTGGTGTCCCACCTTTATGCCCAATGTGGGAGGTGGAAGCACTTAAAGCCAAGACAACATATTTTCTGGACATTTTATAACTCAGCTTCAGGGACTCAGCTCCTGATTGCTCTTCTCTTGCATTATCCCTCCCATCAAATGTCACAGTTGGGAGATTTGAGGGAGAGTTTAGTTCTGTCTGTCCATATTTTTTTCTCATTTCTTTTCCCCAGAAACTCAAGAAAATGAAATGCTGGGCTCCTCTCTGTTTTCAAATTACCAGAGCCAATACAAACACCAGATAATGGCTTCCTCATCTGGAGCTCCTCCGTCTTGGCAGAGCTGTGGCTGCTTGCTGATGTTGCCCTGCAGGGAGGGACCTCTCTGTTTGTGGGATGCTGGTAATGCTGGTGATGGCAATGGTTAAAAGCACCTTGTACACCTCATTTTAACTCACAAGGAATAATTCTTCTGTTGACAGGGGCAGTGACAATGTATTAGATTATCCTCTAGATTGTTCTAGTAGTCTCTGGGGCTCGTTAAAAAGGCCTGTTTTGAGAATCATCTGAACATAAAGAGCTTTTAACACATCTTTTATTTTCCTTGGCTTTGTTGGGGAACAGAGACTGTCTTTCAGACTGACATATCTGCTTCAGGAATTAAGAATGGAGATCTTTATATTATCCCATTTATGTGATGCAAAATCAAGGCTGTCCAGCTAAAATCAGCTCTTTTTTAAAACCCTCAATTATGGTCTAGAGTTCCTTGTGTTTTCTTACTGCTACACAAAAGTCATTCTGACACCCAAACCTACCATCCCACTGGGGTGTGTGTGCCACTTCTGCTTCTGCTCCAACCCTGGAGTGGCTGAGGAAGTCACTGAATTATGGAATCATACAGTGATTAGTATTGGAATAGACCTTGAAGATCATCTCCTTCTAACTCCTTCCCATGCCTCCCACTAGACCAGGTCGCCCAGAGTCCCATCCAACCTGGCCTTGAACACTTCCAGGAATGGGGCATCCAAGATTTCTCTGGGCAATGCCTACAGTGCTTCTCAAAAAGTTTCTTTCAAACAGATTATCTAAAATAATTTCCACTTGTCTAATCAGTGCCTGCCCTTGTAAAAAGTTCTTCTACAGCTCTCTGGAAGTGCTAGAAGGTATTTTAAGGTCTCCCCAAATCTTTCTGTTCTCCAGGCTGAGCAACCTCAATTATCTCAGTGCATCCTTCTGGGAGAGATGTCCTTTCCCTCTGATCGTCATAACTGTCCTCTTGACTCACTCCAATAAATCCATGTCCTTCTTATGTTGAAGACCCACGAGCTGATGCAGCCCTGCAGGTGGGGTCTCAGCAGAGCAGAGCAGAGCAGAGCAGAGCAGAGCAGAGGGGCAGAATCCCTTCCCTGGCCCTGCTGCCCACACTGCTCTGGATGCAACTGAAGACATGATTGGCTTTCTGGGCTGTGAGTGCCCATGGCTGGGTCATGGTGAGTTTCTTGTCAATCAGCAGATCCAAGCCCTTCTCCTCAAGTCTGTTCTCAATCCAGTCTCCATTCAACATATATTTGTGTTTGGGATTGCCCCTACCCATTTGAAGGATCTTTCACTTGGTTCTTAGCACCTGCAAAGGCTGGCAGCCAACATTCAATATCCTGCAGCTGTGAATAGTCATGAGGCTTCTGCCTTCACCATTTTGAATCTTCCATATCCAATGAGAGATGGTGGGTTTTTTTGCTAAGAATAGAAATACTAAAGGGGATGTAGGATGGTAATAACAGTGTATGTTATGATAAACAAGACTATTAAACACTCCTGTCATTGTGCATGTCACCATGGCTTTGAAATGGGTGGTGTTACAGAGTGGGGCATGTGACCCAAGACCTGTGACGATCTTCAAAGGACAGGCACTTCCTTCTCTACTGCTGCCCAGTCTGCTGCAGAGGACAGGACAGCCATGGGGGTGAGTCCTGGGGAAAGAGCTGATAGTACACTGCTAAGGACCTGCCTTTACTCACTGGTCAAGGGCTTCATTTCAGAGAAAACCAATAAGAAAAAAAGAGCCCATATTGAAAGAGAAATTGATCCAAAATGATGGGTTGTATTAAATTTGGCACTGACTTGCAGAGTCTATCAAGAGTGGGGATCACAGGGATTGGCTGTAATATTGTCACATTTTCTGAAGCATGGCACTGTGTAAATTATTGAAGGAAGAAATATTGACTTAGTCCTGCTGTCACCATCCTAAAATATTAGGCCAGTGAGAGTGCTTTCACTGCAATTTATGATCCCTCAAATGAAGATCAAAATGTGATTTAAAAAAATTCCAACAACAAATCAAAGGACAGTGAAATCTAGCTGCCTGAGAGGCAGCTTGGGTCTCTTTGTACTCATGTCCCCATCTGAAGTCAGGCAAACACCACAATCTGGCTGTGGCTCTCAGACAGGAATATTCATATGCAGAACTCAGCTTTCTTTATGCAAGATTTTTTAATTTTCTCCAATCCAGAACATCTGCTTGTTATTAGTCTAGTGACCTGACACGCTAGTGACAGCTCTTGCCTTTAGGAAGTTTCTTTAGACAGAACTGACGTTTGTCCATCTCAGCCCAGTCACACACAGGATTGCCACCCTCCTGCATGCAGACTCGATTGCAAGAGGAGAGTTTCAGAGTGTCCTGCTTCTTCCCATCCATCCATTTACATGGAAGTTCATGGGGTATCTCACACTATTTTTTTTTTACTGCGAGGAGCCTTTCTAGCTGGTAGGAGCAACAATGACAACAACACTGGCACTTTTACAAATAGGATGATGTTGAAAAAATCAAATTCACTACCCAAATTACTTTCAGAGAAATTGATTTCTTTCTAGAATTAAAACACAGATGCTAAGATTCTCTGCAGAAATGCAGATAAAGATGGGATTTTAATGATATCCACTATGTTTTCTGGTTATAATGAACTCCTGTTCCCAGTGATTCAGAAACAATGAAGGGGGCAGCCTTGACATTAATGACCGTAAGACGGTGGAGTGCAGTATTGAATGAAGAAGCAGCAGGACAGTGTGCAAGAATACAACCATGAATTTCAGGAGAGCTAACTTCAGGCCCCTTAGGGGTCTTCTTGGAAGAATCCCATGGGAATAGACACTTCAGGCAAAAGGGGTCCAAGAAAGTTGATCAAAATTCCAGGACCACTTCCTCTGGGCCCAAGAACAATGCATCCCAATGAGAAAGACATCAGGACAAGAGGGCAAGAAACCTCCATGTATGAATAAAGAACTCCTCTCATTACTCAAGTATAAGCAAGAAATACACAGGAGGTGGAAGCGTGGTCAGGCCACTTGGAGTGAATGTAGACAGGTGATCAGAGTAAGTAGAAATTAAATTAGAAAGGCTAAGGTCCATCTGGAATTAAACCTGGTCAAGGATGTCAGGGATAAAAAAAGGGCTTTTTCAAATACATCAATAACAAAAGGAAAACAATGGGCCCATTAGTAAAAAAAGAGGGGATCCAGGTACCAGAGAACACAGAGGAGACACAACTTATTGAAAGTCTTCTTTGCTGACAAGACCAGCCCTCAGTATTCTCTGACCCAGGAGATCAGGGTAAAGGAATGTTGGAAGGAAGACTTTCCCTTGGTCAAGGAGGATTAGGTTAGAAGCCATCTAGGCAAACCTGACATTCCCAAGTCCATGGGCCCTGAGTGGAACCATCTGAAAGTCAACAAAGGCAAATGAAGAGTCCTGCACCTTGGGAGGAACAGCCTCAGGCACGTGGGGCTGTCCTCTTGGGGAGCACCTCTGTGGAGAAGGACCTGGGGGTCCTGGTGGGCAAGAAGCTGTCCATGAGCCAGCAGTGTGTCCTAGTGGCCAAGAATGCCAATGGTATCCTGGGGAGCATTAGGAAGAACATTGCCAGCAGGTCATGGAAGGTGATCCTGCCCCTGTACTCAGCCCTGGTGAGGCCACACCTGCAGTGCTGTGTCCAGTTCTGGGCTCCTCAGGACAAGAGAGACATGGAGCTCCTGGAGCAGGTCCAGGAAGGGAACAAAGTTGACTAAGGGACGGATGTGAGTGTCTCTCTTACAAAGACATGCTGCAAGAATGGGGCCTGCTCAGCATCAAGGACAGATGATTGAGAGGGGACACCACCAATGTCTGTTAGCATCTGAGGGGAGGGTGTCAAGAGGATGGACCAGGCTCTTCTCAGTGGTGCCAAGCTGTAGGATTGGCCGCAGGTGAAACTTTGCTATCCCGAAGTCCTAAGCACTTCTGACTTTTGGTAACCTCTAAACACAGAAGTCCATGCCTTAAACTGGATTATTTTGTATTGGCTAGAGGATGTGGTTATAATGGAAAAGGCAACATAAAAAGATAGTTCAGAAAATAATTTGATTCTGTATTAATAATGTAATTCCTCAACTTCTGTGGGAGTTCTATTTCTATAAAGGGGCATGCTTGTAAGGGACAACACCAGTTTTTGGCAAAAAATTTCCATGTTTGGGTACAATTATCTGCTAAAGCCTATACCAAACAAGGTTCCAATCATTAAGTAGTCTTACAAACATACCTGGAAGTTTTCACTTTAAATTGCCATTCTTAACTCTTATACATGTGCCTATTGACCAGCCCGGGAAACTGCAGGGCAACCAGCGACTCACATGGGATAATGGCAGATGGCATGAGGTATGATCGGTGCTGTGACTTCAATTGCCGCCCTGCAGCAGCAGTTACATCTGGAAAATACACAAGGATAAACTAGCAGCAGCTATACCATTTTGGGACAGTGTTTCGACTAATTCAGTGAGGTCATCATCCTTGTGGCACTGGAAGTGACAATATTTCTATCTGGGGTGAGGGGAGATAGGGCCATGAGAAGCAATGGCTCCTAAATTACAGTGACATTTTCCTATCCCCAAGATCAGGTGATTTTTTACTATGTAAAAGCCAAATTACAGGTCAGCATTCCATAGTAATGCTTCAGGTACATGAAGAAGTGAGACATGGGTGTGTTTTCCTTTGTTCTATTAATAAACACTGAATAGCTTTGAATTATACATTTCCTCATATTATGAGCAACACCGTGAAGAAGCTATGCTGCTGGCCAACCCTATACATCAAAGTGAAGGTGTGTTGCCTTAATTAGCAGGTAAAACAGACAGCAGGTGACGAGATGCTGCCTGCTTTGAAGATAATGATGGAAAATCGTAGCTCTGTGTCAAGCCAACACCCTTCACTTTACCTCTTCATGACTCTGGTCGAGATGACAAAAGGGAAGGGTAGGAGAATTCTGCTCTGACATCTAATGCAAAGAACACCCCATCCTTCTGCCTCAGGAAGATGAGGAGGGTGCTCTGTGGTTAGAATAGAAACTACATTGAAGCAAGTTCACCTGTCCTCCCTTCGGCTTTGGATTGCTCTAAAGGCATAAGATGTTTGTTTACTCAAGGAGGAGAAACACTGAGTACTTTAATGTTTCATGACAGGAGGTTATTCTGTACTTTCTTATGAATACAGAGCTTAACTGAGAGGCAGCTTTGATCAAATATACCCACAGGGAGAGATTTTAAAAATAGCTGAACAAAGTAGACCCTCCATATGCAATTTTCCAAAAAATTAGGTATGATAATGACTCATGAATATCATTGTCAGAATTAGCCACTGATTGCAAAAGAAATAATTATTGATAAAAAATGAGTTAACCCTGGAAATCTCATGCCTGCTTACTTCAAATTTAATTTATTTCACTGACAAAAATACAATAAAAATTCTTCCTACTCTTTGTAGCTTTCTGTAAGACTTATACTAGCAGGTAGAAACTGCACCTTTCAATAAGCTTACACACAGATGAACTATCATAATTCCTAAGGTGAACACAGTCTGATGATTAGTAGAAGTTATCTTCAAAGGGTAAGCAAGAAAAAGGATTCTCTTGAGCCACTGAGAAACATTTTTATTGGAGATGAGCTTGACTGCTCAAAATTTCTTTGGAGAACAATGCTGTATAATTTTTTAGATTCTAGCTATACTTTGCAGAATAAATAAAAATGAATTATTTATGTGTTTTCTGCCATAGTTTGTTCCATATTATGGACTTGTGCTGCAGAGGTACTAGAATCTGTTATTGTGCAGAAATTTTATCTGGGCATGGGAACCCTTTCCAATTGCACACAAGGCCTATTAAAGATCTGATTCCGTTGTGAGGATAAACCCTTGCATTAAGATAAGTGAACTGTCTTAACTTGGTTCTTATGTTGTCACTGTAAGAGCTAGATAAACATGTGAGAAAATATTCTGGTATGTTTTTATAGAGCATTTAACAGAAGATAGGTGCCTATGTCTATTTTAAAAACGGGCCTACAGACAGCATACGGTGAACTACTGAAAATATGTTCTGCACAGACCCTCAGATCACACATGCAGGCTTCTCTTGGTAATATTTCCATGAACTCTGGTGTAGAGGTCAGGTTTTGAATGAATACTGTTAATTTACTTCCACAGTCTCTGCAATGCAGATAAATCTGCATCAGGGCCTGTAAGTGATCACAACGTATCAAACTCTGTTGGGAAATTTAAACAAACATTTTCTGAGATGAGAAATGTATATTTATTTTGTTTTTTACTTTCCATAACAAATTTGTAATGATTTGTTAATCTGTTTATTTTAACTGCTGACTGAGTCTGTGAGACTGAAATATTCTTTGCAAGCCTGGAATAGTGACAGCAGCAGTACAAACCTAAATCCTGACAATGTCCAATAGTTTGTTTGATTTATACAAGCTTTGTGACATTTACAGTGCAGGTGCTAAGACAAAATTTGCTCCGTGGTAATCTAAAGATGCTTTTGATTTATAGTGGATCTATATGATCAGGCTAGAGGTGGTTGAATAAAAGGTTACTGTTTAACTCATAATGAAACAGAACAGAGATTAATGTTTCATATGCATGAGAAAAACCCATAGATTATTAAGAAATTTAATGTCCTTGTAATTATGATTGTTACCACACCAAAATGTCCTAAAAGACAACCTCCAGTGACATGTCGATAGTCACTTGATGGATTATTATAACTGAAAAGAAAAGAAAAGGAAAATAATGATAAATAAGAACTAGTGGTTCTTTTTATAAATCAGGTGTACAAAAGATCTTGCTCTGGTGCCACCAACCTACCTGAAAGTGAGGATATGTGCTAGTCACCTTCATACAGCAGGTTTGGTTTCAGTTTCAGTGAAATATTTCTTATGGTTCTTATACAAAGCCAGGCCAGGAGAGTTGCATATGACTGCTGTACCTGATGGCAGTCCTCCAAGGGTGCTTTTACAATCAGATGTATTTTCAAATCAACCCAAACAAAGAAATAAGGCAATGTGCTGCTACTCTGCAAGGTCTTTTTTTGAAATAAATGGAGCAGATGCCACCTTAGTTTCTGAGCTTTATCGATTGCTTTATAAAATATGCTTTTCTTTTAAAAATACACTCTGAGCTGGCCTGCTGACCCTGGGAATTCAAACCTTATTACTCCAGTTTAAACACTTGCCAGTGTATAGACAGTTAACAAAGCTAAATCCTCTCCCAGCTGAACACCAGATTCCCTGGGGAATTCAACCAGGCTACTTTATTCTGGTCTTTTAATAAGTCAGGTCAAATAGCTGTTTGAATTGTAATGATCTCCATGTGAATTCTGGTTTTGATAGCAAATGCTGATACCTCTTCACTTCCAGACAGATTTATTAATTGGCTATCTTCTGCCATATGCAGTGTGATGTTGCTGCTGCTGTGCTGCTGTTTTTTTACTCACATCCAAACCTTTAATTGTGTAAATAAGATAAATGAGGGAGCCATGAGCCCTGCTACCTTGAGACACCAGCTGATACTGAGTCTTCTGCTACACTTAGTAGATGTATTAAGAGTTATGACAGGATAAGTTGTCAAAAGGTACTATCCATGTCTGTATACATGTTCTCATTCTGGACCAGATCAGTGAGAGTGGGCAGGACCAAGGTTTTGTGTTATTTGATACCATCTTACATC
>NW_005054476.1:709370-710288 GCF_000277835.1 Geospiza fortis | reverse complement strand
CCTTTTTGGTGGGGGGGGAAAGTGGGCAGAGAGTGTGTCCACTATTGTTTCATTATCCTGGGCTTGGTGAACATTTTGCAGTTAAATCATCCACTCCTTGGACCCTTTTGTTATTTAGTATTGTTCCTGCTACTATTTCTTTTCTTATTGCTGCTTCTGGTGAATTGTTCTTATCACAGCACATGATCTTTGCCATTTGTGCTTCCATCTAGAGGGGAGGAGAAGTGAGTGCCAGCACAGTTTCACTGGAACCACTAAATTGGGGAATGCTGTTCCTAAACCACAACAATCCAGAAAGGTGCAGTTTGGAAAGATTCAGGAGGACTTCTTGATTCGTTTCATCTCATCTGCATTTCCCCAGGCATGGTGTAAAGAATGATGTTACAGAAGGATTCCAATATGACTATAACAATCCTTAAGAGCTTCTCAGTAGACTGAACGCATGAGAAAGCATTTAATTATTACTGATTTTTTTGTTTGTTTGTTTTAATTCTTTCTTTTTTATACCACTTTCATCCACCCAGCAAATGATGGAAGATAAGCAGCAAGCAGACATTCATAGTCTGACTGTTTTCACTCACTAGTTCAACCTTACAGCCTTGAAAACAGTAGTAATATGTTAAGTCACTATGGCTGTTCCCACTCCCAGCATGGTTAAATTTTGTTCACTTTTTAAAAATTATCTTGCTGTCTATCACAATATTTCCTCCAGCCATTGTCACCATGGTAAAGTCCTTCTAGACTGGAATTTAATCTTCCTCAATCATGGACAATGGCTGCCTTTTTAAACTCAAAACCTCTGGAAATTAACTACTATTCAGACATATAATAATATAATTTCTTTTTGAATGGTAGAAATAGATACACTTTTCTCTTTTTGATTTTTCATTGTACTTTGTCTAATTTTTTTCTGGAATA
>NW_005054476.1:604094-709318 GCF_000277835.1 Geospiza fortis | reverse complement strand
GAGATTTACCCCAAATCTTTAAAAACAATGGCAGTACATCTTTGCTTTTATTAAGTGTTTGCTTATATGCTTTATTGAACAGCATTCTAAATGAATTGATCATGGTTTAAGTTCTATTGGAGTAAAAGAGTGGGTCTGAACTTTCGTTCAGGTAGATTTTGTAGAAGTACAGCCAGTAAGACAGTTGTGTATCCCAAAGACACCACTCATCAGAAACTGGCACCTAAAGATTTATGTATTGGTCCTTTTTGTGCAGGGGACATTTATGCCAGTGGGGTATTTGCTGCATTTGCCTGCTTGTTAGGAAGGATTCAGAGCATTCAGTGGTTACCTAAAACATCTATGTCCAGTTACATACCAAGGTTAGTAAAGCACTGACTTTACTCATAACGAAATGCCTCTTTTGAGGAACAGTGTTACCATTTTCCCTGACGTTCCAAAGAAAACCTCTAGACAATGACCTAAAGACTAACACTGAGACCACTGAGAATGTTGATAATAAATTTATCTAGGAATGCATATGCTGAGTGTTTTCCTAACTCACTGTGCTGCTATACCTTACTTGGAGTGAATTCAGTGTAAATCAAGAAATGTGGAGACAGAGGGTAAAATATATTGTAGTGCTCTGTTGTTTCATTTACAGTGATCTCACACGTTTAACTGGCTGAAAGGCCATAAAAACAAAAGTCCCATACAGAAGCCTATCTTGAAGGGCTTTCTAAGCCTGAGCTAGTGTCTGTTAAATGTTATTTCTGCCATCAGGTTATATCAACACTGGCACTGTAAGGGCTCAAGTGCTCAAGACCCACCACCCAGAGCAGTGCAGTCATACCCTGTATTTCCTGTGGCGGTCAGCAGGCACTGGTTCATGCCTGACTGTTCCTTCAGCTGACGCACATACACCTCCCCTTTCAGCCCTGGTACTGGCAGATGACCGTGTTCCAAAAACTCGAGTTCCCTGATTCCCTGTGAAAAGTGACCTAAATAAAGAGAAGTTCAAAGTTTTAGGTTTTCATTGTGCCCATTGCATACTCCGCATGCCCCTGTTTCCACCTGCCAAAGACCTGTAGCTCGGAATTCAGGGGTGGCAGGAGTGTCATGCATCCTGCCATCCACCTGTGATACAATCTGTGCCTTGTCTCTTCCAGGGTTTTATCAAAGTGTCCTACTATGCTTGTGCTACTATGAAAAAGAGGAAGGAAAAGAAAAAGAAGGAAAGAGAAAAAGAAAAAGAAAAAGAAAAAGAAAAAGAAAAAGAAAAAGAAAAAGAAAAAGAAAAAGAAAAAGAAAAAGAAAAAGAAAAAGAAAAGAAAAAGAGATAAAAAAGAAAAAGAAACTCAGGGAGAATTAAGTAGTCTCCTGTTTTATTACCAGTGTAGAAATAAGTTTTGGCTTCCAATTCATTCAGTTTGGGAGCAGTAGGATAGTCTGAACAGTCATTTTAGCAGTCATGGATTTCTGCCCCGAAGATTTTTGTTCAAATTGAAACGACTCACTTCTCACCCAACCGTCTGTGCTGCATAATAGTGGCAGATGGAGAGAGGAAAATCTGGATTTTTTTGCTTTCAAGGAACTACAAAAGTTAATGAGGTAATGTTGATTGTTCTGCGGCTGTAACTGAAGGAGGTCTCTGCACAGCACGTACATTGCTTCCTCTTTCTCTTGTGAGTGAATAGAACAGTGTATGAAAGAAATGCAGCTGAATCATTATGTTAGGGTGTGATAAATCAGATGTGAGAAATTATGTAGTGGGTTGGGATGTAAGGAGAAATTTTATTTGTTCCTCTTGGAACAGGAGTAGCATTGTCGAGTGCTTCTTGAGTTCCAAAAAATGGCTCTAGTTCCAAGGAAAAAATAGTGATCTAAAAGCTTACATTAGTACATTTTAGATATTCTTAAAAGTATTTAAGACACCATCTCATAGTATCAGTGACATAAAATCCAGCTCTTTGCTCACTTATCACTCACAGCAATTTATCTGTGCAGTATTCTAGCCAAACACAGGAGTAAATGTTATTTTTTGACAAAAATCCTCACTTAAATAACTATTTTGCTGTCACCGCTTTTTACCATGGATCTGTGAGCTGCAGGTCTTGACCTTTTCTAAAGATCCAACGAAGTTTGTGCCATGGTACATAATTAAGACTGATGGTTATGGTCAAAGTAACATTTCCTTATAAATTTCATCATTTTCTGATCTCTTTGGAGGCATGGTGTTTTATAATGGATGAAGTGTTCACCATCAATAAGCATTTTCTTTGTTGTTTCCTAGAGAGCCATTCACCAGATTAACAAAACAACAGTTAGGAGCTAATAAAGGTCCTCTCAGCTCGACTTGAGAGGAGGACGTGCTAATGCCCGCAGGCAAAATGCCATTGAAACCAAAATGTCAGGACTGGTCACAAAGACTTTGACCTGTAATTGCGTCCAGAGAATTAAAAAGCGTGAGAGTTTCCAGGGGAGGAGAAGGGAGCAGTTTTGGCGGGCCATTCACTGCCCGCAATTAGGGACAGATTTTTACAGGGCGAGCAGGCCCCCACCAGATCCTGATGGCTTTTCGTGGGGGCTTCTGAAAAGCCTCCCTTCAAACGCTTTGGCGAGGAGAGATTGAAGGCAAATTTTGGAGACTTTAGGAGTGAGTGCCATTCTCACGTGTGTCCGCAATGCCCCCCTCCAAGCTCCCCCGGGGAACACCGGCAAACCAAATTAGGGATGAGAATGGAGCAGCTCCTTCCCCTCTGTGTGCAACCGCAAAGAATAATGGCTCGATGTGTTTTGGTTTCCTCAGTTCTAAAGGCTGCACGGCATTTCTTATCACCTGGGGATTGAAACCCTGAGGGTTAAGAGAGACGGTTCCCACGGAATAAACACTGACTGGAATTTGCTTCCAAAATTCAAACCAAGTTGAACATTAGTAACATTTTAGCACACAATAAGCTATCGATCCTGCAGTTTTTTTCTATATGAAATCCTTTAATCATGAAAGTACAGCCAATTCCAGCATAAAATATGGCACTACAGCAATATGGCAGCTGATGTTAGAAAAAACAGGCATAAACACTAGGTCAGAAGCAGATTTGAGATAGAAACTGGTGCTCGGATACAGTTCAGCCCAATCACTTCTGCTTGCACTACAGGTACCCTTCAAAATGACTACAAGTAAATATAACCTTTTGGCCACTTTTTGTCAAAGCTGACATACCCAAAACCTGTCTTCACTAGCCCCATGCAGAGATAATGGTCCAATATAAATCTCAAGAAGAGACATCTAATAAAGTACTTCCGACAAAGTAAAGAGACTTAATCCAACCAGGTCTATATTTGCCACTGTTCCTTTCAAGTGCTACTTAATTTTCTAAGGCTCTGTGTCCTTTTCCACCTTTAAAATTACAGTTGGTACAGTCGCGTTAAACTTTACTTCTCCTAATTTTATTTTTTTTATCTTTCTAGATGGACTCATGCTGCTTTTGTTGAAGGAGAATTGAGTTGTTAAAACTCCAGATTTTCTTCTGCTTTTCTTCTTTCTATATTTTGCAGCACTGAAAAAATACCTTATGGATGGTGTAATTTATTGTGCTGCTTGCTGTCATCGAGCTTGTCATGTCTAGCCTCCCAGCAGCCAAACCTGGTTGGGACACACTTTTGTCCCATTACTGTGATTTTTTCATGGTATGCAAGGCTGGAGCAATTGCAGTTCATTTCAACAGCAGATTATTAGAGGAAGAGACATTACAAATACATATCAGCTTGTGGGATTCCCCATCTCATCTAATGGTTCCAAGAAATGCCCTGGAAAATGTTGTTGTTTCTTGGACTGACAGATAGGGCAAGCAACCACAGGCAACCACTTCTCACTGGCTTTCAAGATTTTGGACAGTGTGGTGTCTATTCTTCATTCACAGATTCGTTGATGAGAGTTAGTTGCATCTCAGTAGCTACAACTGGGTATTTAGAATTACAGTCTACATCTTCATAGTCTGCTAGAAAGAGGGATAGAAATTAATGATGTATGTATTAACATGAAGAGATTACAGACATTCCTGAGTGCAGGGTATTAAAAAACTGCATCAGAGATAGTTCAAGGATTTGCATTTAACCAAACATGGCCCAGTTTGTAACAAAACTCATTATGTGGCTGTGAATTCCGAGGAAATAAAACATTGAATCCTGGTGAGGTTACACACTGAAAAGCAAAGCCATAAATAAGAAGTAGTCTTGTATTTTCCAGTTCTGGCTTGGAGAGTAGTAAACCTGGTCATGCTCCAGCATGCTGCAGCACAGTCCATATGCAGAAGTCCCAACAATGAAAATGTTTGCATAAAGCCTCATATTCATAAATATTCTCAGTGCTAACCCAAACTTGGGTGCAGGTTTCATTTTCCCTTTAGATTCTTTCCAGTATGAAAAAGCTTTGGAAATTTTTAACCCCATCTAACCCCCTCCAGTCCCTGCCTCTAACACACACAAATGACTTGCTTAAGATTTGCCAATAAGTAAAATGGAGCATATTTTCTGCAGCATGCCAGATGGTGCTGGTGAAGACCAGACACGCAGGAGGTTCCTAATTAAAGCTTTAAACCTAGGGATGAGAAATGGCAGGTGCAGTCTGGGGGTGCTCAGATAGTGGACACACAGGCGAGCTGCCTACAGATCTTTTTGAGAGCACCCTCACACTCATCCTCAGGGAACTCATAATGACAAGGGGCAGTTAATTTAAAGCTAATTGAGAAAACTCTATCCAGTCTTCACACAATAAGAAAAGGTGCCAGACCTCAGCTGGCATTTGCACCCTGACAGGAAGAAAATGGCCATTGTGGGGCTGCAAAAGCTGCCACTTCATTCTCACCCGAGGTGCACAAAGCAACCAAACCCTTGAACCTTTATGGTTTCGGTGGCAATTCAGCCCGTAAATAAAAACTGCTGAGAGGGTGCGCTCATGTCTAGGAATAGAAATGAACCCTGTAGCTTCATAAAGGCTGTTTCTTCAGCAGTAGGAGTTCACAGAGTTGAGGAGTAAATGTTGTACTCTGCATGGATGCCTATCAGGACAGGCTGATGCCCTGCTGTAGGCAGGAGGGACCTCTGGAGCCATTCTCTAAGTTACTACAGTTCCCTCATCTGCTGAAAGTGTTGAGTTTTATCCAGGCCCTGCTGCCCTCTGACACCTCTCCTAACTTTTCTATTACATAGAGTGATGTATCAAGTGTTTCTGCTTCTACTGTTTGACGTTTGAGTGCAGTAGACAAGGAGAAAAACTTGCACTATCTTATGACACATAACTACCATTTAATCCCACAAACCCAATGTCAGCCCCTCTAGCGCAAAGCCAGTTCCTTTCCTTGCTGGCCTCATCTCAGTTGTGCCCAAAGTCATGTACTCTTTGCCACTGTTTTGAACAAACATTCAGATTTACTTGAATAAAGTGTTCTTAACAGATACTAAGCGCCCTTAGAAGAATTTCTGTATTGCAGTGAATCACTAGTGCCACAATCACATACCCAAATACCAATTTGCCTAAGTTCCTCAGCTTTCAAAGAGATTTGTCCATTGATTCCTAAACACTTGGGTATAATGTGAGGAGATTTCTGTCACAATTTTGGAAGGGATGGCAAAATCTGAGCTATATATCTGCCTCATGTTATGGACCAGTTGCAGCTGCTGGACCACGGGTGCGTTTGAGCTAAATCATTGGCACATTCTGTGACAGACAAATGGCTCTCTGTAGGTGTTTCAAGAGATTTCCACCTTTTCCTGCCTCTGGCAGCTCATTCTGGTCCCAAATAACCTTGCCGGGCCAATTGTACAGTGTTATGTGGGACTAAAATTGACGCCAGGTCAGAGATTCAGGCTGAACCCCACAGTCCTCTTTTTGTTTGTTTGTTTTGGAAAACACAATATGGAGCAACAATTTGTCTCTTTCTGACTGTTAAACTAGTCCCAGCTACTGTACACAGATAAAAGAATTGGAATTGACTTGGGCTCCATCTGCTTTTATTTGCTACAGAAATTACCCTCTGCTTCCACTGAAGTCATGGTCTGGACACCAAGTGTTTTATGACCTGTAAAGAGTAATCTAAGAAGTAGGTGAATGTACTCTCATCCTCATTTTCCCCATACTGATTCTTTGGCTAATGCTTATAGAATTATGGGTGTCCTATAAATACTTATTACTGCTGCAAAAATGCACCATAAACTATGCTACAGCAAATGGTAACATTTATGAAATTGAGTGAGAGAAAGGAACTTCATTCCTTTCTAAAAGATTAATTTCTTAGAAGTTTGGAAATCCTTAAGACCATGATGGAGAGCATTTGCAATGTGAGTAGATTCATAATATTCCTATTCTAACAGACTAAATTAGCCATGAAAGCAGTGTCGCAGAACTGGAAAGGCCTTTCTCATCACAGAGCTGGAGAAATGAATAGCAAACTAATCTGCAGGGTGTAGAAAGTGTGAGATTAGTTTGGCAGAACAGGAAGATTTAATTAAAGACATATACAAACCAAATTGTCAAGCATGTTTTATTCTGCTTTTGAAGCACTTGGGAAAGACAGCCATTAGCAAACGGCAGGAAAGAATGCATGAGAGCTGCAGAATAGCAAGGATTGTCAGTCACTGGCAATGCTGCGAGCTGACTTCTCTTTCAGGGAACTCTGAGACAGGGTAGAGTCAATTTAGGGTACAAAAGGGCAACTGAGGTAAGGGAGCCTAAAAGAATTCTTAACCTGAATTTGACACTTATCACTGTCCCTATAGGCACAACCCATTCCTCTCAAGGCTGAAGAAAAGAACCCACAGGGGCAAGTAGCAGAAGGAAGGCGAATAGCACTTGGATCCAAGCAGAAAAGAGGTCAAGGGCTGTATTTCTTGGTTACAGAAATGCAAGCTCATTGAATTCACCCGAGTCAAGAGCAGTATTTTCACTCTACGGTCAAAGGAACTGATTTGTGCATTCTGATAACACAAAAATTAGCTGTTAATTTGTCCTAGTCTGTAGGATCTGATTGCACAGTGGTTTGCAACCGTGGTTTTCTGGACACTAGTATTACAACTGCTCTGATAGCATTTCAATGTCATCCATATGTAGAAGGATCAATGCTTCATTTTGTGTAGTTTTACTAGGAATAATTTAAATGCTAAATTCAGTAGACCCCCTTCAGTATTACAAGCTCAGCTGTTTCCTAAAAAGAAACAACCATTCCAGCTATAAGACCCTGCCACTGAATATTCCTTCAAATTTCCCATGGCTAGAGGTGCAAGTGTGTGCCAGTTGAGCAGCATTTCTGTGTGCAGCCCTTCTTGCCCCAGAAAACTTTACTGGTTGTTTAGGAGAAGGAGTGGCCCACGGTTCGTCAAAATTGTGTCCCTTCCAGACAGCTGATGGGACCTGCGTGAAGAACTCTGCTGCCAGTTCTTGCATAGTAAGCAGCATGAGGAAGAGCATGTGGGGAGCCTGCTTGTGCAAGATTTTCCTCACTTTGCAGTGAGTCACTAGCTAAGATTACTAATTCAGCTCAAATAGTTGTCCTGATGTCATTCTCTGTCAGGAAGAAAAAAACTATGTAGTTTCTTTATTAGTGAGGAAGGAAAATGCTTGCTGCTTGCCAAGAAATATTTACGAAGTGAAGAGAGATTTGTCATTTTTGAAACAAAGTCTTACAGCTATTTGTTTGAGCGGTGTAGAACATCCCACCAGAACAGAAAGCAGAGCATGTAAATGCAATATCAAGAAAACAATGGCTATAGAATATGAAATAGACTCAGAAAATACCTGAGTCAAGTTCCTCAGTGTGAGCAAAGGGCTGAAGAGCATACTGATGGGGAGGTTAGCTGTTTGTGTGATGTGTTGGTGTCTGGCTTTTTTTTCCTCCATTTCTGCTCAGGAAGGCAAACTGGATTTGTACACTTTTCATTTTCCAAGTGTGTTGATTCCAAGTAATCTTAGCTTATCCAATGTGTAAAAAGTTTTGTTTCCACACCATTGCGTAACCCTGGAATTACTGCTTTCAATTGAATAGATCTTACTGGTTTACACCTGGCAGATCAAAACGGGCTATGTTTTGTCTGTCTGACAGAGTTCTCTTTAAACTGATGTTAATAGCAGTTGTAGAACTGATGAGTCTGTGTGTATATGCATGAATGCAAATGAGATCAGGAATAATAAATATACAACTAGGTAAAAAAAAGCAGGCTTTTAAAAATTGTCTCTGAGAATTTGTACAGTTGATTTACAGTTTGAAGACACAGAGCACCATGTGTCAAGGAGAGGAAATGTGGAAAGGGAATAAAATGACAGTGTCAGTCTCTGTAAAAAGCTGGCACAGACTGGAAAGAAGAATTCAAGCCAGCCCTGTGAGTATGGTCTGCCCCAAAGGGCATCAGGAAATGCTGATTTCCTGCGGGGAAAATCCCAGCTACTCTGTTTAGGATTGGCATCATGCCCAAGGACAAACGGCTTTTGCAAGGTTGCAGGCGGAGTAGGGATTCTTCAGGCTGGGCATGGAAATACCCACCATACGCTCACAGAAAAACACGTGTTTTGGTGCTCTGTTCATCCTCACCCTCCTCTTCCTGCTCCTTCTCTTTCATTCAACCCAGTCACCTCCAGCCTTAGGCTCATCTCACACACATCAAAACAAAGTCCTGCTCCCACTGACTTCAGTTTCAGCAGCTTCACTGGATTATGTGCCTGAAGAATTTCCTGTCAGTGTGGGTGCTGCCAGAAATTTCCTTAGGCTTTTTTCTAGATTTGTAATTAAGACAGCACAGTGGTTTTTTGTAAAAAGGCTGCTTTTGAGATTCTCCTCAGGCAAACAATAGAAATGGTACAGATGGTGCCCTGCAGATTTTGGTTCTTGCAGTACTCTGGAATTCAAGGCTATATGTTGTCTATATTTGTATAATTTCTATTTCTTGTTAAAAGTTACACAAAAGCAACAAGTTATAATCATAAAAAGTACAGATATAGGATTTAAAAAATTCTAACTGTGTAAAATGCTTTTTCAATTCTGTTGTTTCCATTTTTTCCCCCTCATGAATGTTGCAGGTCAGAACTGAGTCCTTTCTGATCAGAAAGCCTCAACTGAGATATCATACCTTCGTTTTCTACCATGGGGTAAAGAGATGGTATTGAGAAAGCCAGAATGACACAAAAAGGTCATTAAAAAATTGGTAATTTCCCATCATCAATAAGATAAACGAAAAAAACCCATTATGCTATTACTACAATGAAAAAAGGAAACCTGCCTGAGGTTTCAAATCAAACCAGGTTCAGACGGTATTCTGAAATGACTGAAATAGATGGTTAAAGAGAAAAATGAGAGCACTGATAAATATCACAGTTGAAGTCTGTGAGATTGTATGGGGTAATGTGCTAAAATAGGACTGGAAAGGATCATACTGTATAAAGCCAATGTAGTTCAGAGTTTGCATCTGAACTGAGACTCGGGCCTAATCCTGTCAAAATTTCAAAATCTGTATTGTCAGATTTCATTCAAAAATAAAAACACCACAGAAAATTTTCAAGTTTATGAGAGTCTTGCCATCCTGAGAAGCAGAAAATCCCTTATAGCTCTTTCTGGTTTGGTCTTTGGCTCAAAAGAGAGACATATAAAAAGATTTAACTGAAGCCTTAAGTTCAAGAATTTCTGATCGTGACCCAGGTATATTGTTATGTATGTAAAGAGCATTTAAAACCTGGTATTCTGGGCTTGCTTGCTGAAGGAAACAGTGACAGCTGTGAAGTCCAGAACCACATCTGGATTTTATCCAAATAAAGCTTTTCCTGGCTGGTGTAGATCAAAACATTCTTTGAGGTTAAAAGTGATGTTTATTTCACAAAATACTACATGGGTACAAAAATGTGTATGTTTATTCCTAGTTATGCATATAAAGAAATAATAACAGACATACAGATATAAATGGCATTTTGTATAGAATATTAATTTCAGCCATAATTATGAGAAAAATCAAGCCTATTTTTTACACTGATAATATATCACCCTTCCTTATGGAGTAGCTTTAAAAAATGCTAACTCCTAGCTCAGAAATGACTTGTAACAGTGAATGAAACATGAATCACCAGGGAGGAAAACCTAAAAATTTAACACCAAGCTTCACATGGCTACACAAATATAAGCATTGAGCTGGGATACACACAGACTATATTGCTGCTTACAAAGAAACTCTTGTTGTTTTCATGTTTTATTTCCCTTAACTTTTAATGCAGGCAGAACAATAACCTCCACACAGCTAGATAATTGCTTTCACCAAAATTCTGAGCACAATGTCATCCCTTAATGACACTCCACTACTAGTTCATAAATGTTATCATAAAATTAATTTTTTTCCCTATCAGAACCCTTAATGTTGATTTTGATGTCAGTCTTATTGATTGGCTATTGAACTCCTCATTGTGCTGCTTTGAGAAGGTCCTGGCCTGACTATGCAGAGAGCTTTTGCCCTGGGCTAGCTGTCAATCTCCACAACAAGGCACCTTGAAAAGGTCAGGGCTACCAAAGGCTGGCCGAGGATGTGCTGCCTTTAACTGAGCTAAAAGAGGACTTAATTAGGACAGAAATAATTAATTCACTGAATTTCTTTTCATAGGGTAACTATCTAGCTGATGATAAGTAAATTCAGGAGATGGGCTGCCTGTTCTTATCCTTCATAGGGATTAACACTGAAATGTCATGGCTTGACAAAAAACCTCCCACAACCGAAACCGGCAAGAAGGGAAAGAAAAGGAATGCTGGCAGAGGAGGTGAAGGCAGAAAACATGTTTTCAGTTACTGGGCCCTCTAACCAAACCTCTCCCAGGAGCACCTCCCTTTTTCTTCAATAGCAAGTGGCTCTGAAATAGAAAAGGAATGTGACCTTCAGTGTCAGGCACAGAGCACAACTACACTGTGAAACAGAGAATGGTAGGACAGGCTCTGGGCAGACAGAGGCATCAGGGGATGCACAGAGTGAGCACAGGGCAGCATGGCACGTGCTGAGCTGGTGCTCCTGTGTTCTATCAGTCCAGAGTGCAGAAGAAAAACGCTGATTTTGAAAGGCTTTATCACTGTGGGGCATTGATGCCCTAACAGCCTCCTCGCCTGAGGTGGTATTGAAGCAAGAGCTCTGGTTTTTTCTGATGCAGGCATGCTCCCAGGCACAGTGTGGCCTCAGTCTCCCAATGCCTAGCCTCTGCCTCCATGCTGGAAAGCACTGGCTTTCAGTGCCTCAGCAGGCAGTGCCGTGGGGTCACCTCTGCATGGGGGTATTTGAACATTGATAGTCAAGGACAAATAGCAGAGCATAACGCCCAGATGCTTTTAACTTCAGGACAGCACACGAACAAGACTAAGCTGTCAGTTAAAAGCAATTCTGTGCTTTTAATATCAGCTCTGTATAGTCCTTGGGATGTTTCCCACATTACAATTGCAACTATTGGCACAAAATTCTCATTCTAGCTATACCCTATCACAAGCTGGTTTGACAGAAAACTTTTTGTGAGCCTTTGACTGTTAAAGGCAGGGAAAATATTTATTTCTTTGTACATTGGCACTCAACACTACTATTTTCCATTAGCCCTGTGGGTTGGCTTTCACAGTCTACTGGAAGTCTTTGAACAAGCAGAAGACCATAATCAACCTGAAAGCCAAGCAGAAGCAGTAGTCTACTTGATTATACATACTGATGACTCTCAGTAGCCACTTTTCTGTGGATTTAGCTATTTAGCTGAGGTACATTGTAGGGCTGCTTGGGCTAGAAGAGTAGGTGCAGAAGGCACCTGAGCAGAGGCTGCAGGAAAGGTGCAGGGGCTTGTCCTAGCAGAGGAAGGTGGATCACTCCAGGCAGACAGAATGTGGGGAAGAAGATTTGCTCTGTGCCAGGAAGGAAATAAGGACTGGTGTGTGTGTGTGTGTGTGTGTCTGTGTGGATGGGTGGGTGTGTGGATGGGTGGCTTGGTGCAGCCCTGGAAGGGAACATGTCACACATATCCTGTGCCAGGAAGTAATTCCAACCTTCTCCTGGACCAGCAAAATTGCATTTTTGTGTGTGGTACAGAGACACTTGAGCCCTCTCTGCTTGAGTGACAGCAGACTGAGAGTGAGGTCTAGCTATGAGAGTAGGACAGCTAGCCAAGTGTCAACTTTCCTCTGTTGCTGCTACCAGCATGTTGAAGAAATACGTGATAGACATTGGTGTCATTTGTAGGTAAGTGAGAGGAGGCACAGCTAAAAAGTTATTTTTGTAGCAATCTAAGCAAAAGAGAAAAGGACATCTGCTTCGTTGCTCTTCCCTGGTATGTGGTGGTCATAATGAGAAACATGGGATTTTATTCATCCTTGCATTTCTGAATATTGATCTTAATTTCATTCTTATGGAGAGATTTCATTTCTCTCTTTGCTATTGTGCTCTTTTTTTCCCCCACCAAAATTATAAGATTAATTGGAATCTAAAATTAATATCTGATTGCAATCTAAATTGAATAGAGAGCTACAATTTTCCAGTTTTCTGCAATCATAAAATGACATGGTTGAGAGAGCTGAATCTAATTATGTGGGGATTTAAAAAAAAAATCTTTTCCTGCCTCTGCACTTGCCTTTGTATTCTAATAAACCCAAACATAGAATGCATTTTTAATCAAATAGCTAGAATTTCATGTCTGATTATGAATGCATATTTGTAAGAAGAAATAACCTGGGAAACCACTGGGATCGGAGAAGCATTTCTAAATTATATGTATCTGGTTTCTTGCAGCTGATAACATTTTCAGCATTTCTTGTATCTGTTAGTTTTTAATTCAGTGCAAAGCTTCAAACTCTAGTGGCACAAGAGAATGCATTGCTAATCTTGCACCAGGGCAGTAAAAATGTCAGCAGCAGGTTTGATACTCAGTGCTACAGTGCTCTGTGTAGAAGCTCCAGTGAACTGGGACTGGGTCTGTTCCAGAGAGCAATTTGGTAAATCTCACCCATTTTTAAACATACACGTATTCCTATTAATTTTATGGAAAAAGTGTGCTGGAGAAAATCCATAGGAAGTCCCTCAGTAGTGTGGGCATGAGGAGTCCTTTTTAAGCAGCTGCTGCATTTAGTAAGGCGTGAAAGAAAGCCATTTCACAATGACTCCCTTATGTGTGTTCTCCGTTCTGTAGCCTGAACTGGGCAGCATGGTGTTGGTGACAAAGCTTCTCTTGATTTAATTGGTAGTGGATGAGTGTAGGTTCTCATCTGAAGTTCTCAGAAGAAGCATTTGCTGGCTTCAGTGGGTAGAATAAGACTGATGCTTCTGTGCTTCAGTAATCTAAATAAGGGGCCTATTTTGGGAGTCTGGTGACTTGATTCTCTCTTTGAGAAACAACAATTGTTATATAAGCATCTCTGGAGGCTGCCTGAACATGCAGCTGAGACAAATTGTCTTCCAGCAACGTCTAGGTCTTTCGTTTGGGATGGCTGGGGCAGCTGTGGGCTTATTCAGGAGCCTTGGTTTGTGGTTAGGGCTTGAGGCTGATTGTGGATCTTGTGAGAATCACTTCCTTCCACCTGTATGGGGTCAGCGAGAGCCCAGAGACTCTAGCACTTCCAAAGTCCTCCTGGAAGAAGCTTTGCTTGATTTCTGAAGGGGCTACAATGAGGTTTACTAAAGCAGGTTCTTCATCCGTTTTTCAGCTATAAGGTTGGTAAAAAAGTGTTGCTGCTTAATGGAACACACATAATCCTAGTACCAAAGAAAATCGTCACATTCTTGTCACCTGTATGCCAAATTTCTGGCTCTTATTTTGCTACAATAAACTAATTATTAAATTTGATCTGTATAAATACTCTTGGGATGCTGTCTGCATCAGATTGGCTTCTCGTTTCATGCAGATTGCAAAGACACACAACTACATGCCAGTGGAAGTGGAAAGTACTGTCAGTAGTTCCTTGGCCAATCAAGTGTGCTGGTGGTCGCAGACTCTGTCCTGCCCTGGCTGTGGTTCCATAGAACTCTAAATTGGCTTTTTTAGACAAAGGTCACATTGTGGTATCAATTACTAGCTACTACCTGGAAAATTTAATTTCATGCCCTGTAGTTGGTCTGCTTTCTTCTCTGCTATGATTGGCAACTGTTTCCCTGCTGGTAACTAGAATAGCTCATTTACGTTAAGTGATTAAAATCCAGAAGCTAACTGATTTGGAAGGACAGCTTTAGGTTGCTAGCATAACCCAGCAAGCTCTTGCATAAATGCGTTCAGATGAATAAAACAAAAGCTCCTTGCCTTTTACAAAGCCTCTTAAGAAACTGTTGTTTGTGATTTGTGTCATGTCAATCTGTTCCTTGTCCAGTAGATATTTAGTTGATGCACTCATGAAAACCAGAGTGAGCTAAGAGGTGCCTAATTTTAGATAATAAATTATCATGGTCTTGTTAATATTACTTATTTTTTAACCTAAAAAAATTGCTTGAAGATCATAAAATCTTTTATGTCTTTTAGAAGACTCTGAGGAGCTTTTTAAATGCCTGGATTGCAATTTAACACATGTCAGTGCTATTTCTATGTTCCAGAAAGGTGGGTTTTCATTTATTCTCAGGAATTGTTTCCTTCCCAAAGGATATATTATGTCATTTACTTTGAGGCAGAACAGCTAATTGAAATAAAGGGACATTTCTGGTCTAAAATTATTTATAGAAAGTGAGAGGTTGAACTGGGCTCTGGGCAACCTGGGATAGTAAAAGGAGTCCCTGCTCATGGCAGAGGGTTTGAAACAAGGTGATCTTTATGGTCCCATCCAACACAAACCATGAACCATCACAGAACTATGATTTTATGAGTCTGATCCTTCTCATGTGTCATGAAGAACATGGTTTACCCTTTTACTTACATGTTTACTCAAGGTAAGAGGACTCTTTCAGCTTCATGAAGAGCAAGAATTCTAAAGAAAAGACTTGTGAGGAAAACAAGGAATTCTTAACTATTATTTAGGCAAAGAAAGGCTTATTGTTTTTGTTACTGTGACAGCAGGGTTTTGCTAGGCCAGGTACTCCAGGACTTTCACAGTTCAGATTAAAAAGAATTCAAACAACTATCACTTGGTGACTGGAATGACAGCTGTCAGCTTACAGGTGCGTTGCAGAGGCCTTTCTTGATGGACATTTTGGCATAATATGAAACAACTCAACATTATTTGAAAATTATTTATAATAGGTTCAAATGTGCATGTGGTGGAGTAGGATCAGAAGAATTTAAGGCAGCAAGTTGGAATTTGGCTAGCTAAAAGATACAGGGCACCAAGTTCTAGGACTCAGTGTTTCTTTACCAGCATCCAAGAGGTTATTAATTTCTTTGAATTCAGATAAAATTGTCTTATCATTTCCCATGCATTTTTTAGCCTTTTTTGCCTATAATACTGTTGGAGCTGTCACTATTCCACTACAGGTAAAGTTTACTAATTAAGGGTAGGTATGGACAATACAGAGGTCTGCTCATCATTAAAATGCTTTGAGAAGGTTTAGGAGACCCAAATAAAATTTATTTTAAAATAACTTTCAATGAAAAGTACTACAAACATACATATTATTTCTTTTCTTAGAAGTGTGTTGTTCCCAAGGGTAATCCAGTTGCCAGCACCAGATCCTGAAGTTATCCACTGGCATGTTGGAGGCTAGTGATGATCACTTTCCTCTTCGTAACACCCTTAGAACTACCTAAACTGGACAGTGACAGTGTGCAGGACTGAGATACATTCATTGTCTCAAAAAATAAGAGTGAAAATGGTAT
This sequence comes from Geospiza fortis, assembly GCF_000277835.1. Classification (NCBI taxonomy): domain Eukaryota; kingdom Metazoa; phylum Chordata; class Aves; order Passeriformes; family Thraupidae; genus Geospiza; species Geospiza fortis. Next base: position 693,567 of record NW_005054476.1, on the reverse strand, counting down.
CATTTAAGTTCTCAAAGTGCATTTAGCTTTTAAATCCTTGGTGCAGCGTGTGCCATGTCTCATTACAGGTGTAAAGAAACAGACATATTTTGTTTTCTCTGTAGGATGAAATGATGTTGGCTATCATGTGTGAACTGATACTTTTGGAATACCCTGTTTCTGTAGCATTTTATAAATATCACCAAATCAAATGCCAGCAAACATACAAGCACCTGCTGATCAATCCTTGTTTATTTTTGTATCTTAACTTTTGTACTGATTGATGAAGAAACCTCCAACTAAGTTCTAGCAGTGAGGCTTTTTGAAAGAATCCAAAGGTGAACTACAAATTCAGTACTTTGCCTTTGTTGAGAATTTCTAGTATCATAAATCCAACTTCACATTCTCCAGAGCTCTTTGGTTATTTGTCTAAGGAGGGATCTCCACTGGCCTGGAGGGGATTTAAGCACTGGGTAGGAAGTAAGTACCCAATTCCCTTTTGTGCCTTTGTAAAGGTTTCCCACTGATGCCTATGATGAAAAGAACTGGAATAGCAGGCATTACTTCATGCAATCTGTAAGGATACTCTAGGCACTGTCCATAATTTTTGACATCCTGATAAGTTTTTAATGAGGAAAAGGAATTATTGAACTGCGAATCATAAATACTAAGAGGACATCAAGGATTGTACTGATTTCCAGTGGAAGGCAGTACAATACTTATAAAATTACTTCTAATTCTATTTTTCTTCCAGTTCTTCTTTCACCATGTATTTCTGTCCCTTCTTTCTAGTTAGAAGTCAAGATCCACAGCTGGAGGAAGTAAAATGTCTACATTGTAATGTTTTAAAATTACCATGGTTCAATTTCAGCTCAGAACTAACAGAGCTCACTGCAGAAGGTCTTGAACGTCTTGTTTTGTTCATCTGTGTCTTGTATAATGAAAAGAACATAAACAGCTGCCCTAATGAAAAAAAAAAAAAATTCACCATTTAGCTTTTTCCCTGCACTCAGGAGTTAGTGGGCATTCTAGCTAGGTAACGAAAGGCAATTCTAGCCCCTCAGCATACGTTATCAAGTAGCTTCAGGTTGTCCTTAATCACCTGATTACTTTTCTCCTTCAAAGTTTATATTAAATGATTTAACAATGCTCATGTGATTTCCCCATAAAGACTGTGGAGTTGATAGCCATGTGCTGCAGGTTAAGACACACCAGAAGGGGAAAGCTGAGCATACTTGTTCCACTGCAGCAATAACAGCAAATTTCCTTCCCTCCCTGCTTTCCCCTGCCATTTGACAAATCCTTTTCTCCCAAACCACATAACCATATGGTCAAGGTTATAAAACATAAAGGCCTCTGTCACTATAGCAATCCCAATAAAAAAGCCAAGGTAGAAGCCTTCACAAGGCTTAACCTTCATTTACATCTCATCCTTGGAGTGTTTAGCTCTGCAGTTTTTAAACACTGCTCATATCCCCCATAAAAAATGTTTCCTATTTAAAATAGTAAAAGATTTACTACATGAACATCCTTTTCCCACTCTGCTGGATTACACCTCTCCAGGGACAAAACACCAACCAGGCAGGGTAAAACACCTGCCTTATTAATACTGTTAATCATGAAACAACAATGAGGAGCCTGACATGCAAAAACCTGGCCCCTCTTTGGAGTCAAAAGAGTTTCTGCTCAGCCAAACAGACTTTAGCTAGGAGTAACAGGTGTCTTTCCCCACAAATGATGCTGTTCTTCCTCAGGATAGCACAAGAATACAGAGGGCTGCACTGCTCAGAGATCCAGCGTCCATTTCCATGCCATCACCAGCTCTGAGGAGGTCCCAAGAGCTCTTTCTGAAAGGGCAATATGTGCTCATCCTCCCAGCCCAGGCAGTCTGAATTAAAGAGACTCCTTAGCATCCCACAATCACACATCCTCTTAGGCAGGGCAGCAGCCTTCCTTGGGCTGGCCAAAGTATTGCTCTGTTAAGGCCAAACCATGTGTCTGGTCTGCACTAAACCTGTCTAAGCATGTACTGAGTCTGCTTTAGGGAGTATTTGGGTCCAGTCAGCATTTTCCTCTATCATGGGCTCTCCCTGTTTCTGGTACATGATAGAGTTTAATATTATAGCGCCTAGTATGCCCAGATGGCTTATATGGCACAAATCTTTGCTCCATGATGACTGCAGGGAAAGGCAGTCATTATATTTTCAAAGTATCCTAACTTGGTGAGAATATCCTAAGCACTACTGGAAGTAAAAATTAGACCCTTGTGTATCTGAAGGAGCTCGAGTCCTGTGGAGAGTGTTTGCAGCAGCTTTACTTTAATCCAGGTCTAAGCAAAAAGAGGGACCTCCAAAACTATCAGGAGGCCCTGTAGAAAATCTGTGGTTTCAGAGGTTGGCATGAAATTTTGTCCCTACTGAGGCTTACTCACCACTGCTTTAAAAGACTAGCTGTCCACTAAAAATAGATTTTAACGATCCTGCACCTTTTTACTTTGTATCAACAATTATACTGTTCAGTCTTCAAATCCTTTGGGTATCTGACATGATTCAGTAAAAGTCCAGCTGTATTTGCAGACCTATTTTGAAAACACTCAGCACTGAAGCTCACCAGTACATCTATAATCTTCCCCCCCATTCTCATTGCCCCTCTAACTGTAGTCAGCTTCTGCTATTTCTGTACTGCAGTAGCATTTGCTGACATTTCCATGGGGATGTCGTATATTAGGTAGCACTCCAGGCTTTGGTTAGCAATACATGGTACATCTTGAAGCAGTTAAATTCCTCATGCCATTTTGAAGTTAAAACCCTGTTTCATTTAAAAGCTGGACTCCTGGCTGGTAACTTGTCTGGAATAGTGGGTGGCAGGTCAGTGCAATTTGAAATGGCTAGGACAGAGAAGGAAACCATGAAAAATGGAGCAATTACATTGCAGGTCAAGGTTTGTTATTGGGTGGCGTGCTTTCAATTTGGCACTGAAGCATGGCAACAAGTCTAGTAGGCATGTTAAGGCATTTTTGTTATCTGCCATTTGTAAGCAATATTTGAGGAGAGGGAATGGGGAACATTTAGCAGTCCCATACAGCTATCTTGAAGGCTTTGCCTATGATAGAGGCTTTTTTTTTTTTGTATTTTTTTTCCAAAGGAAATCATTGTTAACCTAAAGTTTGGAATAAAAAGGTCCACATGCAACTTTGCAAACTGTGAACTGTTTGCCAAGTTGTAGATCAAAGGTGCTTGAAAGGATTGATACAATTTTTTTTAAATAAAAAGTGCACATCTGGCCTGAGAATTGGTCTGCCAAGTTTCAGCCTAATGAACTTTGAAATCAGCCTCCTACCAGCAATTCTCTAGACCTAGATTTCTTATAGAGTATCTGGACAATTTTTATAGCCAGAAGGTACTCATATAATGACTATGTTCTCTGCTGGCAACTAATTGACACACTCCTGATACAGTGTTGTTTCAAGCAAAGAAAATTGGTTTTAAGTCGTCCCCCATCATCTGTCAGCTGGCATGTGAAGCCTGGATGTTAAAATTTTATTGCATCAGAACAAGTTAAAATAGCCCTAAGTCCAGCAGTGGAACGCACATCAACAACAAACTGTTTATGCAGCACAGCTCTTCACTTTTTTTTTCTTCCATTCCTTTTGATCTATTATGCAGACTCAAAGTTGGTTGGAAACCTCAAAGCTTTTCCTGAAGCTGGCGTTTGTTGGAAACACCCTTTTGTTCTGCACTTTCCTGATTGCCAGATGGGAGGAACTCTTGACAGTTTAGAAGTAACAAAAGATCCTTGCTTATGCTCAGCCCAGAGAGTCGTAGCCCACAGAGCCAGAAGCTCATGCAGAAAGAAGTATTTCCTGCCATAACTAAAATGAAAATCATATTTTTCCCAAATAAACCCATTTTAAAAATCCTTAACCATTTGAATCTCTTATTGAAACTAGGTTTTGTTATTGACAATGATAATGACATTATGTGAAAAACTGAAGGCATTAGCTTTCCAAGCTGATCCTTGCAAAAGCCCAACCAGAAAGGGGGCATTTAAGTTCACAAAATTTCCTTGCCCCCAGGCAGGTGAATATGTACATCTCCAATAATCCTTGTGGCAAATGCCCCTTGTGTGGACAAGCAAAGCTCTTTTGTAAGTGCTTTATCTCAAATCCACTTATCTGAACTCTGGCAGACTTCAGAAGAGAAGGTAATTAACCTTCAACACCATTTGTTTGAGTCCAGAAGAGTGATAGCATGCATAGAATCTCTATTATTAAATTATTTTTCTTATTGCTTCTCCACCATTATTAAGGCTAGAAATGTCTTCCTCATGGCTCCTTTGACACTAAAACTCCAGATACTCCTAGCAAGTCATATTTCTGAATTTATGGAAGTTAAAATTATCCTGGTTCAGTTTAGAGACACTGCTCTAGACAAGATGACAAGCACTTATGACTCCACTGATTGTATTTTTGAGATTTCCACTGATTTTCAAGAGAAGCACCCCTCAATCAGACCCCCTAATGGATCCCAAGCGCAGATCTCTGTACCTGGAGACATCAGTGCAAGCAAAGTGGACCAAGATATTCCCACATAATGTCACTGGTACAGTACATGGTCCTGATGTTGATGGGCAGGATCAATCTCTGGCTGATTCCTTGAGCACATCCACCCTCCTCAGAGCAACAAGACCGTAGTAACTCTCTGACCTCTCTGAGATTTCCACCTTATCCTCTATTTGTAGACCTTATGTCTTAGAATTAGAATATAAGCAATCACAGACAGAAGGATTGGAGAATGAGCTAATCCTGTGCTCTCTTAGAAGCGCAGTGCATTGAGTTCATATACTTTGTTTCTGCAAATTATTAAGAGCTTTTTGATGCTGAGCATATGCAAGAAAGAAGCTGGGGAAAAGTACTGTATAGGAAAATAAAGTATAGCCTCTTGTTACGTGAAAGGCAAGCACAACTTTTGCATTTTACACCCACAATCTTTGCAAAGAGCTGAGCATCTAAGTGGGTAACAGACTTTCACACTGGCACTGCTATATATTCTGGCTAGAGACATCTAGCCAGATGGTAGTGGCAGTGGCTCAACCACCTGAAATCCCTCCGAAGACAGAATGCTTGGGGAACTTCAATCAGATCCCATTTGAAAAATCATCAGCTGCTTCCCCAGTGATCCAGGCTTGTTGCCCCCAGGGGCATAATGCAAACTTTGCAAAGTCTCTCTTTTGCAGTGTAGACATTGAAAAAAAATTCAGTAATACTGTTTCCACCTTTTGGGTTTTTTGACCCAAAAGAAGAAAGGAAGATAAAAGGAGGGCAGGCTAGGAAAGGTTTCCAAAACGTGTTATGGATATACCATTCTGACTACAATAAAGAATTTATTATATTGATTTCCAGACTTCAAAAAGTTTCAACCAAGCTGATTCAATTTAAACAGATACTGTAACTTAAGCCAATGACACGCTTGTACAAATAACTTTTGTTAATAGATTTTTTCTTTCTGAAGTGCTGTTGCCCTGATTGAGAATTTGAACACTCCAGTTCTAACATCCACATTTTAAAATGTTGTTCTTGCACAACAATGCAACAGCAGGCTAGGGTCAGAATAATTCTAGCCCTTTACTTCTCTCTTCAGCCAGTTATTAAAAATAAAAACATTTTGCTCCTTTTCTCAAAGTTACAAAGTTGTGTGGGCACCATATGACCAGACACATGTGAAAAGGAAAAAGAAAATTAAAAGCTCTTTGAAAAAGAGAAAGAATATAGTATTGCTGCTGGCATGTCCAACTGAGAAGAACTAATCTATTATTGCCAGACAGTAGCATTTCTTCCTTTATATACTGGTGCTCCCTGTGCTGAATGGTAAACTCTGTACTTTGCTGTCATTTTGAGTATTGCTAACTGTAAGACATTCCTGGGCTCACATCAGGTATAAACATCTTCCTTTTTCTAACAGATATACAAGAATGGATTCCTTTCAGAATCACTCACTCAATAGAGTTTACGTTTAGATTACAGAGATATACCTACAGATATTGCAATAAAATCACAGGAACCTGGAGGACCATATCCTTCTATGTATTGAAGAGTATAACCTCCAGTGTCAGTTGAATCTGCATCCCATTGAGCTTACAGGTATACCAAATATCTGTGAAATTTCCTCAAAGAACTTACTGTTACCCAACAGTTAAGAGAGACACATCCTCTGTGTGTGCAGACTACAGAGAAATAGAGCAATGATAATCTGAAAATCTGCCTACGTGATTTTTCTCAACATTGTGAAAGAGAATGATAGCAAAATGAGGGCTGTCAAGAATGGTTATCATTTTTGGAAACACTTACGAACAGCTGTAGCAAGCAGCAATAACATATTCATCAAGGGAAACAGATCCTATCTTTTGCTACTCTGCAAGGATGCACATGGCATTGGCCGTACCTGCTTCAGAAAATTCCACATTGTGTATATAAAATGAGCATTTCCGAAGATGAACTCCCCATAAATATCTGGAAAATGTCACCATCAACTTACAGTTAAGTCAAGACATGAACCTTGGCTGACCTATTTGTGTAGTTCCCTCTAATCCCTCACTTCCTCACAAAACTGGGGGAATGGTCTGAGAAACCCATGGATCTCTCGATAAATCATAAATCCACAGGGTTTTTAGTTTGGAGGATTTGAGGAACAGATTTCAGGAAGTAGTGAGGAATAATGATGCTCTGGGGTATTTTATAATTTTCAATTCAAAGAGTTTATACATGTTGTCTATGACTTCGTCAGGTGATTTGAAAGAAGGAACTGAACTATCACAATATTTAATTTTTGAGCGATATTAATCAAAATTGTATTTTAAATGATAGTGTTCCAAAATGTGAGAATTGTCATATCTCCAATAAAGAAATAAAGTCAGACCTGATTTGGATATAGTCTGGCAGAAATACATTCTTTACAGCAACCTTATTATACTATTTCATTTTGTCTTCTAGTGTATTACTTTCCGTACTTTCAAGATGCAAATGGCTGGTCTGATTCAGAGTGTGTGTGAAATTCAGAAAGATATGCAAGGGTATATGTAAGGGTACATGCTGTGACATTGTCAGAACTGTTCACACATTTAGCTCATAGTTTTCTGCTGTTTGGTAGTTCCCAGGGCTCCAGGGTCTCTGGTTGTTAAAGTACTCAACTAAAGAGCTTTGAAGGGTAATGTGCTGTGGCACTTTTGGGCATGTATTTGATAAAAACAGACGAAACAGAGAGTGTGAGACTGTGCCTTTTGAAAAGTTATTTAGACAAGAAGAGAGGGATGGTATAGTGAGTCTGAGGTAGCTTCAAATTAATGGGTTTGAAGTTGATAATAGCCTTTTCCTGGCAGCTCAGAGCTCAGTGAATATTAGTGTATTCTGCTAAAGTGCAATCAAGACGCATATTAGTAATCTGAAATTGTATTCATTTTCCAAACATATCTCTGAATTATTTGCATCTGATTCAGTCTGATTTTTTCATCAGCCACCTTCTAGAGAGCAGGGTCTTTCAATGCAATAGCAATGCCGTGGAAGGACTTCTTCCTTTAGCATTCACAGCATATTAGAAAGGATCTGCTGCAACATTTCATCCCTGCACCAGGGCAGGATTATTTCTGAGGAACAGCAGCTGGGATGTCCTGCCAAAATCGCACATCTGTGGAGCTAGAATTGTCTGGGACCTCCTCTAGGGCTCAGGAGAGGGTTAAACATACAATAAATGATGTGGGGAATAACAGATAGATGACAACTGACTACAGAAACACAAAGGGATGTGCTCAAGGACTATCTATCATGCTTGTCATTTTATGAGGTTATAACAAAGAGAGATAGATTTAAGATTCAGTTGGGAAAATCTGTCGTTATTACTGGCCAGCATCTACAAATCTCAATAGCTAGTGTTAACCTCCTAAATCTACTTTCAAGTATTTAAAGAAAAATCGTTCAAGTTTTCAGAGGTGGTGAAAAGTTGCCTTCCCACTCCTCCTTTCCTGCTGCAGAAAGCACAAATCCCCCTAATGAGAAAACTTTCAAACCTATGAAAATTTTAATCTCTTACAGACATTTCTCCCCTTTACTTTGGTAATGGGCTTCTTGTTCTGTCAACATTGTCTCATTAAAGGAATTGGAGCCCTTTTTAAACACACAGGCCAAATATTTTCTTGGATGGCTCTCACTTGCTTCTGCAGTGTGCTTGGAAGCAGGAGCATCAGCATGTGGTGACATGACCATCTCTGCTCTGCTGCTAAATTGCAGTGTGAGGCACACTAAAACCGAGGGCTGTAAAACTCCCTGCTTTATAAAGTCATATCCTGCAACCATGTGTGTACAATCAGTATGTGCTGCCAGATTGTTAGGAATACTAAGTAAATGCAGAAGAAAGTTGGATTCTGGACCCAGCTAGGGGGTAAAATCTACGGGTGTAGGAATTAAAAGGAAATTATGAGGTTAAAAAACCCCACAAAAGTAGGTCCGGTGTTTTTGTCTGATGTAAACACTGCTGGATGGCCTTGAGCTGGTAGGCCTCTGAATAAAGAGCTGCCCTTTTTTTGCAAAAAGTGAATAAATCTTCTCCTCAGGCTGCATCCTGCAGAGGTGACATGGCAACCTGTTGGGCATATGCTCAGACATGAGGTAAAACCACTTCTTTATTGAAAGACCACCCACTTTGTTCTGTCAATACACAGCCTGAATCCAGATTATGTGTGGAGAAGTTTGCACCACCAGCCAGTAAAATTGATGAAGTTTATTTGTTGCAGAGGCTACGAGAGAGAGTTATTGACAGAGATGGTAAGCAAGAAGGCACAGCTTTCTTCTGCTGGGGCGGACAGTCCCACTCCAACAAACAACAGTTCTGCCCTTTCCATTTCTTCTAACGCTTAGAGAGGCACCCACCTCTACATGATGGCCTTTGGGTGTATGTGCCAAGGATTCTTGTGGTGCTCCCTTTCCTTTGCTTGTGTTTGCCTGTACCTGAGATATCACAACCCTCATTCAAGTCATTATTGATACTCAGGAAATGGCAGAGACCATTTCCCTTCCCCACCCTGAGGCTGAACTCCAAACCCTGTAGCTCACCTCTGCCTGGGGTGCAGGCTGCCCTAGGGTGGGTGGGAGCAGCTCTTGGCATGGGAGATGGCCACGGGTCAGGGTCTCAGGCAAGAACTCAAGAATGAGATCCAGGTTGCACAGTCATGGTGGTTGCTGGAAAAACTGCCTAAAGGAAAAACAACTCTCTTCTCCAGTGTAAATCCAGTTTCTTTCAACTTTTCCAGTTGCCTGCATGTGGTGCCTGTCCTTCCTTCATGCTGTTCTAAATGATCTCCACAGCCACTGCCCTGCTGGGATCAGAGGTGAAGCACCACTGTCCAAATGCAGTAAGAGCTGGGAGTCCCAGGGAGGTGACATTTCCTCTTGTCCCTGGATCCCTCATTTGCACTTCTTCTCAACAGCATGTGCATCACCTTGCTGCCTCTGCTCTTCCTTTTGGAGAGGACCTGCAAGGGAGTGCATCCTGTGCCCCGAACCACACCTTGCTGGCAGTGTGCACATGTGGAAAAAATACTGGATATTGGGAACTCATGAAATTGGGGTTAAATTCCTTGTTCTGCTTCCCACAGGACTCGGATAGCAACAGTCTGAAGGCTTTTATGAGCTTGAAGGTCCTCATTTGCACTGAGTAAAATGCCTGGCTAAAGACTACTGGATCACCAGGAAGCTATCAGCCACTTTGGGGGCTGAAATTTCATTTAAAAACCAGTTTTTAAGGCTGTGCTTCAGCTCCTCTTACCAGGACAATTGCAGCAATGGTTGTAAAATGCTCATATGCTCTGTTATGACAGACACATAAATGGAGAAGCCTAGCCTTTTTTAGGAAACTTAAAAAAACTTCAACAAGCTAGGTTTCCTTGGTTTAAAAGGGCCAGTTTGCATGAAGAGTTATACCAAATAGATCTGGAGTGAGGCTCCAGATCCCAAACTTGCCATGCTTCTGCAGGTCCCATGCCCAAAACAAATGAACCAAACAATGGACAAGGAGTGTTGTCTCCAGCCATCTGGCCATCTATCACCTCTCCCAGAATAGAAGAGAGGTGCCTCTGTGCCAGGAGATTTCCTACCTCACCTATTGGGATTTATTCCATAATCTGCTGGCAAAAACACGTCTGTCCACGCAGAGTGCAATAGCCTGCCTCTGTCGGCAGCTGCTGCCAGGAGCCAAGGATGATGATTAAAGCAATTTGTGTGAGCTCAAACACTACAAACCTGTCCATGAAAAACTGCATGTACTGTGTGGCTTGAGTGATTCCTGACTTTTAGGGAATTTTCTCTGTGGACCTGATGTTTTCCACTTAGTAGACAGGTACAAGAAATATCTTTTTGATTAATGTGGAGTGTTGCAATGACTTTATGTAATAAACAGCTGTAGAAGCAATTTTGCTTGTATAATCATAATTATCTAGTTTTAGAATCCTGTTCTCTTTAGCTGTTCCCTTTACTAGTAACCGATTAAAATAAGGGTGCTATAAAAATAAAATTGTGATTAGAGAGATGAATATAGACACAGGAAAGAGAGGAAAACATATACCTATTTCAGTCTCAAAGTATTAAATGTACTATTTTAAGCAACATATTTACTACAAGCAGAAGGACAAGAAAATGTTTATTGCTTCTATCAGCACTAATGCAGAGTCCCTTTGGTTATTTCTTTAATCCAAACAGCTTCCTGGTAGATCCAAGATGTGAGGCCTTTCTGTAATGACTTGGCAAGAGAAAGGGTCCAGAACTTCTCTGCAAACACAATTAAGCTGCCAAGACAAGTCCTGTATTTGAATTAAAACTATAAATCTTTCATCTGCACCTACTCTACATCAAATAGCAGGAAAAGAGGCCCTCCCATCTAACAGTCTTAATTACCAGAGCGCTGCAGCCTTTGAGCATGACAGAGCCAATGATAGCTGACCTTGTGCTCCAGCCCCAGAGTGGGATCAGTGTGATGAATGGGAAACCCTGCTTGAAATATCACAGCAAAGGCAGCAGCCTCAGATGGCAAATTAAGTGCCTAGCACACTGTTCGGGCTGCACAAATATATAATAATACCCTTTGCTTTGATCTGTTTATACTGGAATGAGCAGTATGTTGAAGGCTTCAGTGTAAACACATCAAACTTTGTCCCGTAATGACCAGCCCTTGACACCTCCTTTCCCACACAAATGTGTGGTGGGATGATGGCTTTTCCCCTCTCAAATGCCGCTTACAGTACTGCTGTGCTTGGACCAGGAGAGATAAGCACTGTGGGTTTGTTACAGTTGTCTCTAATACTCCCACATAATTGCCCATGGCCGGTAGTAACTAAAATAACTGTGCATCTCTAGGGAGAACAGGACTTATGAGGCTTCATTTTCGTTTTCACAGTATCCAGGTAGCAGGTGAATCAAATACTGTGACAGCTGTGTGTTTGGCTGCCGTAGAGCAGCTGCTCCCACACTACACAGTGTGTGTGTTGAGCAGCCCTCAAGATCCTCAGTAGTGTTTTCTCTTCAATTTTGAATGTTTTTTTGGTCAAGTTTTTTAACAAGGAGGGATGGTGGTCCATGAACTATGCTTATGGTATTTTAGTGGCCCAAAACTAGGCAAATGAATTTTCTGGTGTTGTCTCTGAAACAACTACTTAGGATAGGTTGCCCCACTTTCTGGTGTACTGATGTTTCTGAGACATTTCTCAAACTCTTTCTTTCTAATTGCTATACTGACTACTAAACATTTCCTTTCTGGTCTTACTTCTATTTCATATCTTAAGGTTTCACAGGATATTCCTTCCATGAAGGGGTCTTGCTAGTGCAGTTATCAATTCTGTCATGCAGAAAATACCTTGTCTGACTAGCAGTATCAGTTATGAAGGAGGAGAGCTCATACGAGGTATAGTATTTCAAATACAGAGTATAAAATGTTTTAATTGAAAAGATAAGAATACTCCTTCCTTTTTTCCTTTTGTTTTCTGGGAGAAAAAAAACAACCTTAAAAAGAAGGTATCATTTATTTGTATGTTTAAGATGGTAAAGCTACCAAAATCTGCTTGTGAAAAAGTTTTGTAGCAGATATTTTACACTGATAGGGAATTCTTCAAACAATATTTTCCAGAGAAAAGGCCAAAATGGGAGTAAATTTTTTTTAGTACACAATATGTTTATGCATGTAAATAATCTACACTTACAGTCTTATTGTATTAGATTTCTATGATAAACATAACACACTATCTTGTACCATATAAATATGTGTCTGTATATATATGCATACATGTGCTTTTCTTTTTTTCATTTTTCTTTGTTACATTTCACAAAGATATCCATCTGCATTTATTCTTATCCATCCATTTATTCTTACTGTGCTTGCTACAAAAGCATTTGAAATTCACAATAAAAGCACATTAAACCAATCAGGAAAACAAAGAATATGAACCCCGTAGAAAATTTATTGGAGGCATATTTTGAGTCTGCAAGCCTGTCAGATTATACCCACAGGCATTACCCCTGTGTAAAAGGGAACTATCCAGCATAAAAGCAGACAGAAACAACAACAAAAAAAGGTGACAGAGAAGTTTGTGCTGTCAGATCTGCATCCTTCACATATTTCACAGGAGGTATTCTCTTCACCTGTTATGAGTTTAGGCAGTGGTGGATACAGGGTTGTTGGCTGCTCCAGGGATGTCCTGGGGGAGGCGTCTCCTGATGGATGCTGTCTGACTACAGCCAGAGGTTAAAAGTGCAGGAGAGACTGTGAGAATCAAAGGATATAGCCAGGCCTATTTGCTTTGAGGAAAAACGATGTGACTGTTTTAGGGTTTCCCTTCCAGTGCAATTAGTGGAGCTGCTTCATTAGCAGAAGTGTGTGGTGGGAATACAACGACCCTGGTGGGAACGCAGCCTTCCTGAATGCCTGGGAGGCCTGCCACCAGCTTTATCACAGGCTGAATTTCACCTCATGAGCTTGTAGTCTCTTGATACAGAACATGAATAATAAGGATGGGAACGGAGTATACATAATGACATATTGCCGAAAAGGGGCAGAATTTTATTAAAAGCAATCCACTTTTGGCAGGAGAAGAGTTACCATGGAATTTAAAACAGAAAGTTGTGTAATTAACTGCACATTTCAGGGCAATATTACGCTAAATACAATAAAATACAGCATGAAATAAGTGACCCAGATTTTCAGGATATAAATGGGTGGAAACCCAATTTGCTCTATAGCCTCAATGGAAAAAGGTGCCTTCAGATTATCTCAAATGATTGCTATATGCTCTGTCCATGCAGCATTTGCAGAAAATAAAACTTGCCCTGCTAGGCACAGCTTCACTTTCATCTGTACTGTGAAGGACATATTTTATTTTGTCTTTTTTTAGCCTTTACTAAGTGTTTTAGATTTAAGGACGGAAACAGAACAGTAATTCTAAAAACAACTGACAAAGACGTCCTTAGAGAGAGTGAGCATGACTCTGACACTGTTTAACCATGATCTATCATCTCTTGAACTCTGTACATGGACATGTTTTTCTTGCACTTCCTGTCCACACTGCTTCTGTACAGAGTTAGCAGGGTCTACATGTTGTGTGTGAACATGATCAACATTCAGTTTTTATATGTTAAATAATATCTCCTGTGTACACAATTGAAATGGAACTGTCTGGGGAGATCGTGCCCAAAACTGTGTCCACTCAGTTAGGAAGAGAGTTGAGATACCACAGTCAGCCCCCATGAAACTTTTGTGCATTATATTTTACCCAGGACTGCTTTGATGGAAGGTACACTAGGAATATTTCTAGGCATATGAATATGCATGGGTCTGTATTTGCAAATATTTGGATCTATCACGGATATAAATAATCTTGCATTATGTACATTTTGTAAGGATGAAAGTTCCTTTATGTTCTCCAACATAAAGGAAATTTCTCTCCCAACTGTAACGCTGAACTTACTAATGTGTTTTGCACAGTATACAGAATTCCTTCACACAGATTGCTGGTGAGCTGACATCCTTGCTTTCTGTTTGCCTTAGGGAAAAATAACTCCTATAGCTGTAATTATTAGAGGTTATAATTGTGCCGTAGGGTATGAAAAATTGCAGTGGTGAGGCTGGGCACTGAAAGGTTACAGAGAGGATGTAGATAAGGAAATCTGGGAGGACTGCACAAGGAGGGATTGGCACTCATAAAAGGGCAGGCTTTGCTGCTATTTGACTACAATCTGCAGTCCTCTTTAGTTTCCATGTGAAAGGATACTAGTAAAAATGAAACTGGAGAAGGCGTGATTTGTTTGTTACTTAGCCCTCCCCTACACAAGCTCACATATGCTAGGTGTTTGAACAGAGATTCTAAGCCAGCCACCCCTCCCTGGAGAGCGTGGGAGGAGCAGGAAACTGAGCACAAGGGACAGCGAACCCCAGCTCCCCCCTCCCCAGAGCAGCTGGCCAGTCTGCAGGATCAGCTCTGCCCACAGGAACACCCATGTGCATGACACTTGACACAAGTAGTGTCAAGGTTTGTGCTAATCCAGCTTGCATGGGCTGAAATGTTGAGGGTTTATTTAATGGTATCAGCTTGTTGGATGGGCAAGAAAAGAGTAGCCAGTAACTTCCAGCTGCTGCAGGGAGTGGCAACCAGCAGGCAGAAATGCAAACAGAGGTCAGGTTGTAAAAAGATGTGAGACTACAGATGGGATGTACAGCCCTCAGGAATTTAAAGCTCTTGAAAAACATTTGTTAAAATAACATATCATAAGGCCCAGATGTCACAAGGCTAATGTTCAGGCTGCTTAAAAATGTTTTCAAAAGGCAGGAGGGGAATACTCTGACTTCTGTGAACAGCCAATACACAGCGTTTAGAGCCAGTCATTGGCAGTTATGGCAGACAGAGCATGAACTCCAGAAAAAATGGGGTCTGGCCCATGATAACGTGTTCTATCCCCTAGGAGTGAATGACTAGAACAAATGTAAAAGCATAATGATTTTCACAAAGCTCCAAGCAAATTCTTTTAGGGGTAGGTAGTGGGAGAGAGAGGAGTTAAAAAATAAATTTGTCTTACTTATCTTTTTCTTGAAAGTGGCTATGTCTGAAATTTGAAACCCAGACACTCAAGGATATTACTGTGATGTTCCCTTTTGCAACAGAAGGTAGAAGCCTTACAGAGGTAGGATTGTGTGCATGCAGTCTCCAGCCCGTTCTCTATGCTCAAGAGATACTTACACTTTGGCTGCACAATAGAAAAACAGTCAAGCTGTACAAGACGACCTTTTAAATTTCACTGAACACTGTATGCTGTTGCTTTCCTGGATAGAATTTTTATCTGAGCTACGTACTCAGTGAAGCAGAGTTTGTTTCATCTCTTGTCTTTCACACTGATTGTAGTGGAAAAGGCAGTGGAGGGCCAGCAGCTTTGCCCTCCTGTTCTCCTGGGGTCACATTCGTCTCCTGGCTCCTGAAATCACAGCTGGTAAGGACTGAGACCGAGCAAGAAATTGTGAATTCAGCAATGAAAGCTCTTTCACTGCAAGCATTTCTTGGGCTTCTCTTTGACTCCTGCTAGAGTTCATGTGTTCAAAGGGATAGTGTCTGTAAATTAGAAAATGGCTAAGGCTCATTCAGTTACTTCTAGTCACTCCAGTTTCTACAGCCACAGAAAACAACTGCAGAAACCATGCTGGCTGACAGAAAAGTTGGTGAGTGAAGGGAAAATGAAAAGTCACCTGGATTTCTATTAAAAAAAGATGAGTTACACCAGCAGCCTGCTTTGGCTCTGTTCTTAGTGAGACCCATCTGTTCTGAGGAAGCTGAGAACATTTCAAATAAAAGCATCTGTAATTTCAAAAACCTCTTTACACTTTTAGGGCAAAATGTCAGATCTTACTTCAACAGATCTCTGTCCCCAGAGTCAGAACTTGAGTCTACCTAAAGGACATTAGTCATCTCATAACAAATGCCCATAACTCAGCAATTTCCACCCAAAACAATTGATTAGAAACAATTGGATCCAGGTGGAATGGGCAGACCACTTGATATTTCCCTCTTCTATTACTTTTAATTTATTTAATCTCTTCTAGAAGATAAAGTATTGTTTGTTACCTAAGCAAACTTTCATCTACAGATGGTAGTTAGATTTGGAGAAGATGATATGTGATATGGTCCATATTTAAGGTGGCAGTGCCTGAAAACTAATCAAAGAGATGCGGGTTTGTGTTCTGATGTTATGTTAACATAATTTATGGTGTTATATTTCTAACAGCAACTGGATCTTGGATGCCATTTAAGCAGTTATATTCTATCTTGACATAGCATAGTAGTCTCAACACTCATGACAGTATGCCAAGAAATACTTCTGTTTAGTTTGCAGGAGTCAGTTCAGTAGAAGGTTGCTCCAAAGTTTTCCATCAGAATATAAGTATTTATCATTTACTTTCATTTTCTTCCTTAAGAAAAGAAGGAAGGAATCAGCAGGAGAAAGTTGTAAAAAAGATAAAGAAAGTGTTTTATAAAAAGAGAAAGGTGAGAAAATTAGAAATTACTGAATGCTCATACAGGCCATTCCCCCCAGAGTCTCAGAATTGCATCGCTGGAGCCGACTCCATGCTGACATTACTGAGGGCAACAACAGTGAAACTCTACAGCTGAACCTTCAATGTGGGAAACAGCCTTAACACTAACAGAAATTGAAACAGATGAGCTAAAACAAGCTGAAGGCCTTCTGGTAAAAACACTAGGTGTAGGCACATGAATGAGTCATTGCAGGGTGAATTAGAAGGTGCACTTCAAACGCATCTACTGACTATCTGTAATTGCTTGTGTTACTAGCTCTTATTCTTCATACACAAGGGAGGCATGCTGCTCTTCTACTGAAAGATACAACCTTCAATTATCTGTCTTTCACAGTGAGTAAACCCCCCCACACTGGCTGTTAGGGAGGGCTGTTCTGATGCTCTGTTCATGCTATCTCTTTTTACCCCACAACTTGTTCAAATGTCTGTACCCACAAACTAGCCATATCATGTATGCTGATATTCTAGATATTCTTGTCTTGTATACTGCAAAGTTACAGTACACAACATCTCAAGTTGTCCTGAACGGCCTAATCCATTAACAATGTCTTAACAGAACAGTGTATTCCTGGGGGTTCATTAAAGCAGCTACTTCATAAATAGTGTCCCACTAGGCACCACAAGGCAATGATGATTTCCCACAAATTTATTTCAGCTTCCCCAAAGGACAGAAGCTAGAGTCTGTTGAACAGAAAAACATTCTTTCTCAACAGGTCAAGGTCTTCCATGGCCTGTGAGAGAGAATGAGGTGGGAGCCTCTCAGGCTTCATCCTTTATCTTTCTGATAAGTGATGCTGGCTGGCAGGTAAGGAGCATGAGGGCAAGATCCTACCACAAGACAGTATGCAGCTTCTGTACATTCCCATGTTCTTTCACTGATATGGATTTTGTTCAGTTTTTTCCTGTCTGGTTTTCTCTCAGAGGTATGCTTGTAGTATGCTACCACATATGGGACACGAGATGAACTCATTACATGAGCACAGAAGACTTGAAATGGACCGATGTGAAACCCAAACATAGGTAGTGAGAAACTTTGATCCAGAAATATGTCAAGTTGTAGTCTCCCTCCTCAATGTGCACTATAAAAGCCTAGGAGGTCCTAGAAACAACATCAGTCACGAGACAGCAAATTTATTTTTCTTTAAGTAGAGAACAATGGTTAAAGTGGCGAAGCATCTTCCTAAAAGATTAAACATTGTTCTTGGCAAACAGCTTGTTCCTCTATGTACTGTCTGCCCAATCATGAAATCTTTATCTTGGGCCCTGCCCAAGCCACTCCTGAAAACCCATCGCAGGACTGTACAATGATCTGCACATAAATACTATGAAATCCCAAAGAAAATTACTATGAACTTTTCAAAATGCACCCACTCTGATTTCAGAGAGTGACAGGATCTCTGTTCCATTGAAAAGACTCTCTTTTCCAAGGAGTCAGGATCTGGCAGTTTTGGAGAGTACAACGTATGAACTTCTCACTGTAGTCCTGAACTTAAACACTGTCATTGGTCTGTAAACCTACCTGAAGCATCAAACTTCTCAAATTCAAGTTTCTTGTGGCTGTCCCCTTTGTAAGTCAGCTACCTCAACTGAGATAGTGTATCTACACTGACTCCTTGTCAGCTTAGAAAAGGTTTCCTTTTCCTTCCGAACAAAAGTCTATTCTGATCTTAAAATGTTGCATTGCTGAAAAAATGAATTTTCTGGGAAGTGCTTTCTATTTCAGGCGAAGATATCAGGCTCATTTTCAACTCTTCCAAGTCTGTGAATCTGTCTGATTTAGTCCTACCTCTTCATGAGAAGATCTCTGGGAAGCTGAGCCTCTGGCTCAGGAGATCCAACCCCCCCCGCTTGTTATTGCCCCAAAATTCTGTGAAATCTGTGCTGCACCCTGTTTTCCATTGCAGGAGGACAGAGCTTTTTGCTTAACTACTGCTTCCAGGAAAGTCTTTCAGCACCATCTAAGTACATTAATGTGTCTGTGACAGAGTTCCTAAACTCATAGACTAGGCTGTATGGACAAAAGGACATTAAAAAAAAAGTACTAAATTCCCACCTGAAATGTAAAGTGACTTCAGTATCACACTGAAATTAATGGCTACTACAAAAGCTGGAAAACGGAAACCACAGTTCCTGTTTCTCCTGCTGTGGTGTTGTTGTGTCAGGACTGCTTAAGAGAATAAAATACAGAACTTAAAATTCATATTTCATACAAAACCATACCATTACTTATCACTTTGCATTTCAACATATTGTCTTACCTGAGTGTGTAGGAGCAGGTATGTAGTCCAGGAAGGTATCCTCTAAGCCTATGGAAAGATAAGATTATCCTGATATGCAGGCATGGATGAACTATTTGCCGAGAAGCAAAGTCTTTTAAAGTGATGGACGGTAAGATTCAGAAAAGGCACACATATGGATGAAAGTGCTAGATTTTTTCCACATGAACTGTAAGGAAACATTGTTTGTTCTTCATATTTTGAAAGAAATTGGCTTTTTACAGGAGTCTGAACCTGAGATTTCGAAACATGTGATCATTGTGGGTCTCCTAGTGATCAGGCAGAGCTTGACTGAGACAAAATCATGATATCAACTTGAGCAATTCACTTCGGACTAACTAAAATTCCCACTGAAATGCAAATGGAAGTCCTGGATAGCCTCCTTTCCTGTCAGTATGAATGCATATAATATTCAGCAAGATTGAAGAGACTGTTTTATAAAAATCTATGTAGGACTCACTACATGAGGTGAAGAGACCTGATTTTAGTGTGTTGTTTTCATGGGGCTTTTTTATTTGTTTGTGGGGGTTTTTATGTTGTGGGGTTTTTTGGTTTTTTTTTTTTTTTGGTGGGGCATTTTTGTGGGGGTTTTTTGTTTGTTTGTTTGGATTTTTTTTGTAAAATCTGGATTTCATTATGGACAGTGAATAAAATTTCAAAGTGGCTCAGATACCAGTTTAAAAAAGAAGTACCTTAATAATCTTGGAATTTGAAATATTTTGGGTCTTTTTAACCCAAATCACCAAAGTTTGAATCAACATATTGCAGATGTTAAAGAACAGCAGAGTCTTTGGACACAGTAAACCTGTAAATGATATGATTAAAGACATATCAGATTACAACGCAGGGGAGAAAAAGTTACCTGCATTCAGGAAATGTTTCTTCAGATTCAGAAACAGTGCCATAAACCCCAAAATATAAAGCTCATTTCATACCACAGCTACTGGTTATGACCAGCAAGTGTCAACACATAAATCAATGAAAAAGAAGTGGTAAAATTTTCAAACATCTGTTTCATCTCTTCATGAAATTTCAGTCTCATTTTGAAATAATGACAAAAAAGTGGAAAACTCTTATCTGAACTTCATCTCGACTTTCTGGCCTCACTGAAAGAACACTCTATTGTGAAATGGTCACCCATTACAATTAATTGTTTGAACTCAAACAGAAAATCTGAAACATTGAAATACTGAATAGGAACTGAGATGGCTGGTTTTCTTATGAGTCTAAAAAAGCCAGGAATCATATAGCAATAGTCTCCTAAACTGCAATATTTCCATAGACATCTCCAGATGCCCATTTCCTTCAGGGCAAGGACATGTGCTATTGACAGCAGTCTATTTCTAAGCAAGATGTAACCAACATCTTTGAGGGATATCTTGTACCTGAAGAAATGGAGAACAATTTTCCTTGCATAAATATGAAATTCAAAATAATCATAAATCTGAAGCTAACTATCAAGTATTTAAGTTACTGTGATCATCTCAGCATCTTTTTCTCAATTTAAGAGAATGTAACGTTAAAACTGTGAAATAATGTGGAACTAAGGATCTTTGTTGATGATGTAGAAACTCAGATTTTGGAAGGTCAAAGCTGTTATTTTTTTTAAAGGCCAGGAGGGTGTTTTTTTCACGTAAAGCATTACATGTCAAGGACACTACACTTTTCAAGTCTTTACAGAGTAAAATCTATCTTGTCTTGTAGGATTGAATTGCTTAAACTGTATGTTTTGGAACTGAAGACAGCAGTAACACAATAGTGTGACATTATGTTGATCTCTATATCCAGCATATAAAGTTATTTTATCTAATCTGAGATTTTTAATGTAAAAGTCAGAAAGTCTGATGATACATACCAAGATTTAATTAGATTCAACCTAAATTGTGCTATATGTTACGCATTGAAGTAAAATTAATGAGAATATAGTGAGAGTAGAAAAGCCATTTTGTTGAACTGTTCTTGAAATGTCTGTTCTGAAAGAAGCTCCAGCTATCAGTGAGGCAGCAGTTAGGGCACTCAACCTATTCATACATGAGAAAGTAGCTCTTTATACAGAGCAAAACTATTGCAACAGAGAAGGTGAGGTCCCTGGTGGCCCAAGGCATGGACTCCTGGCTGACAGGAGACTTGGATACTGGTCCTGAGCAGATCCTTTCACTCAGAGATCTCTTACACTCCAGCTGGAGAGCAGAATCTGAAGCTTGAAGTGTGGAAAAAAAAGGGTCAAATTTAATCATAGAGGAACTTCATCTGTCTTAGGGTTTTCTCAGTAATACAGTGACTAATTCATGTGTATATCAATTATACTGATTTTCTACTTCCATCCATTTTCTAACCAACTTGCTTGATAAACTAATCCAACACAAATTTTATATACAGCAAATTCTTTTAATTTACATTAGATTAGTAAGAATGCAAGACAATATAAAGCACGATACAATATTTTTTATAGTACTTCTTACAAGTCCTCTTGATTTTAATGAAATTCTAGTAGGCCATGTATTTGCATATGTAGATGGCGTGGAGGTGTCAAGGGAGTCTACTAGTCACACTGACTGACCCAGAGAGGACTGAAAACACAGGATAAAACCAGAAAAGCAGGAAGTGGTGCATAGAAGAGATGGCTAACTTGGTCAAGGTCCTCACCTTTCCTTGTTCCTTTTCCTTTTATTTTTAACATCTGAAAACCCATCAGTCACAAGCATTACTTCTAATTTTGTACATGGAAAAGCTTGCAAGACATTGAACGGCACTTAAGATTATGTAGAGGTGTAAGAGCTTTGTTTGTTGCTTCCATTTGAATACTTCAGTTCACAGAAATTACAAAATGGATGTGCCTGGTTTATTTGCGTATTATTTATATCACAGTGATGTCAGGATCTGGACTCAGTGTTAACAGAAGCTGTCGTATGCTTTTGTCAAACAATCATTTCTCCAAACAAGTCTAAGTATAAATAAGTAGCACAGTGCATTTTTCATATTTTGATATCTTTTATTTCTTTTGCAGTGAACTGCTCATACACAGCACATATAAAAAGAGAACAGTTTTCCAGGAGTAGTTTAAACAGTTTTGAATAAATTACTCAATTTAATATGGCTTAAAAATAGTTTGTAGACAGCGAGTAAGGTGAAGTACACTTTCATGAAGTCCTTTTTACTTTCAGCTTCTCTTCATGTGGACTTACATGGCTGCTGTCAGAAATTCAGCACCAGGTGTTAATTTGTCATTACCGTAAATTGCTTCGAAGGTGTTGTTTTCAAAGAGCCTACACTATCACACTTATTGTGTTTGCTATTTCTCAGTAAAATGACTAAATTTTACTTGCAGTGAGCTTCAAGCTGTGATTTATGTTACTGTCAGACATAGGAAACCAATCGCCTCAAAGTGAATTATCTAAACCCGAAGTGTTGTAAATTCCAAGCGAACACTCGCAATTGTTTTCTTTTTCTCAGCTGCACAAACCTATTATTCCCGTGGCGCACAGCTAATTTGTAATGGGCTGCTAGAAGTATTTGTTAATGCATTCACTCTCAACTTAAGCAATGTTCTTCAGCAAATCCAATACATGAAAGACTGAAAATAAACAGAAAAGGTCTTCAATAGTATTGACTTGGGTCTCATATAAAAACAATTTGGGTACTTTGGTGTGGAAACAAGTGTTTTGTTACAGAACCTGATTGTTCCCTGCTGTACTGCATGCTAGCAATTTCTTTCAGATGTGTTCTCATTTGAACATTCTCCTCAATCACATTGCAGCTCCATGGAGCCCATATTTCCTCCTGAAAGGCATCTATCTCTCTTTGACTCCCTGTCATGCATTAGGTATCAGGAAAGTAGGTAAAATCATGTGGTTTACTCATGCTCGTAATGATGTGCCCAAAGTGTGTCAGCTGGTACCATCTGCAGTGCCTGGAGCAGTGTCTGGGAGACTGTGACAACTCAATTGCAGGCTGGAGGTTTTGAAAAACAGGCAATAATTACTATTCCTGCTTAGGCAAGAGGTCTCCTTTGTGCATCATTGGGGAGGCCACATCTGTTACAGCGATTACTGAGTCTCTGTCGATCATCAATATTACAATCAAAATAGTCATCAATCTGGATAAAAATCACCATTTCTTTTCAGTTCCAGCCTGCTGATCTGATGTAGCTAATAAATTGATGCCCTGTCACCCTTTCCTTTTGTGTGCTTTTCTTCTCACTCTTATTGTTTTTGCAAACCATGCAGGATCCTGCCACAAACAAGTCTTTGGCAGTAAAATAAGAAGGCAAGAAAAAAAGCTGCAGTTATTCTTGAAGAGAGGAACTGGCTATTTTAGAACACTGAATTCTGAAGTCCTAGTTCAAGAATTTTCTATAAAGCCACTGCCTTCATCTAAGCCTGGTTTTTAGTTATCTTGGATAAGATCCTGACTCTCAATTATCTGGCTGATAATTCCTAGTTTGCATTTTTAGAAAAGCTATAGTTTGTTATCTAACATAAAATTGAGAAAAGTATTGCAGGATATTTTCTCAGATGAAATGCATGTCATTTGACCGTGAAAATTCGAAGCTCATTTTAGTCAGCTTCTTTTTAGCATAACTTAAGACCTAACTGACCATTCATAACTCTTCTGGGGTCTTTCTTAGAAGTAAGCATGTGGTTTGACACACCATGACATTCTTCATGCTTTTTTTCCACCACTGATATGTGGAAACTTGATACTGTGATTACTATAAGACAACCCTCAAATACTCTTCCTGTGAAAATTTAAATATTGGATATGATATGGATTTCTACCCAGATGGTTCAGCTAGCCCTTCATTCTGTGTTAAACTTACCAGAAATAACATGACAAAGCTGGATTTCCAATCAGCAGAAATGAAATTTGAGCTTGAGACTGTGAAAGAAGATGGATTTTGAAATGGCCAGTGACGGGAAACATGCAAGAGAACTTCTTACTTTATATAATTCTGCATTGCCATGAAACTGGTAATCCCTGAAGGAAAATCTTCAGTGCCATATCAGATATCTTAAGACAATGGTTGCTGTAATGTTCCAAGCTTTGTTTTCTTCACACAGTCTAACAACAGACATAACAACAGATAAATATCAAGACAAATTTGTTAATATTGCATTATTGGCAGACAAGAAAAGATCACCTTTCATTGGAATGCTGAGCTCCTGCCAATCACCAAGAAGTAGGTAGCTAACTCTGTTTGAGAGCTTGCTGCTAATGGGAAAAAAGTATTTAGTGCAAAACCAGAAATAATCTGAAGGTATTTGAAAAGGTTTAGGTTCTGTTCTGATAGTCCCTCAAAAATAAGCTCTGATGACAGAATTTGAACAATATTGCTTGTGTAAAGGCAGCAGCTTTTTATTTTTACATAGCCCTTTGCATCTTTTCTGTGCTTTGGTAAAAATAAGCCCAGTGAATCTGGTAAGTATTATTAGTCTGACTTAGATATACAGAAGCAAATTCATACAAAGAGCAACCAGCTTACCTAAGACCACCCATAAAATGATCAGGCATCAAAATGCATGGCTTGGGAAGAGACAGCATAGAGTAGCAAGGCTGGTTTGAAAAGCCTGAGGGTCTGAAACAGAAAATTAGTTTCAATATGTATAATTAAAGGATGAGAAGTATTTAAATATGTATTTACATATGAAAAATGTTATAGCAATGTATTTTTTTATGCTGCTGCAAATATTTTGGGGTAGTGAAAAGAACACCTTAAATGTGAGAAACTCTTAATAATGTGTGGCTCAGGTAAGGGCTCATGACACTTCCAAGGAACCTGGCCCTGTGAAGTTGCTGACAATGGCCCTGAAGGAAGCAGATTTGGACTTGTGGTCATCTATTTAGATAAGGATCTAGGAGCTTTCCTGAGTTCATAGAAGACTGATGTTGGAAATAAGGAAGTATTCTGGAAAGGCTGTGTTATTTTCACCTCCTCATGCATGTCTGTTCTGTTTATGGAGAAAGACTGTCCACCTTTCAGCCCACAACACCCTTTTTACAGCATGGCCACTGAGTTTCAGTCCTTGTGTGACGGTGGCCTTCTTGGAATGTGTGCTGTGGCCAAAACATGGGATTCCATGCACTTCTTGCTCTGGAGTTCTCATAACCTCCTTAGGTAGCTTTTGGTATCAAGTTTTAGACTGGCTTGCAGATTAGGCACACTAACCATTGAAGTGATGAGGTAGATCACAATGTAGGTGTGCACATTCCCATCCTCTGTTCTAGCAGAGAAATGCACACAAAAAGGAAATTGGTGAAATGGATGCATTTTACAGTGATGAATAAATAAACTGAATTATCAAGAGCCTGAGCCCACCTTTCCTGCAGGATTTTCAGCCAGGAGACAGTAACAGCTCTCTCAGAGTGATCTCATCATGTGAAGTGAATAAAAATTAATCTTATAAATTATTAGAGTTTTGCTGCTCTTTTGCTTTGTTTTCTACAAGCCACTGAAGAAGAAGAAAAGAAATAAAAGGGATATTTTGATTTATCTGGTAAATATCAATGTGGCTGGAGCCAAGAAGAATACATCAGAGAAGTGAGTGATGGCCTTGATTATGGTCAGCATATTGAGAACATTGGCTTTCACTGTGGCTGTGAAGTACAGCTCACTATTCCCTCACTTTCTGTCTGGCACAACTTGTGCTTTTTTTATTTAAAAGGGCTGCAGTCAAATAACAATAGAATTGTGAACACACTGGTTTTAGTGCAGGTCAGTTGGCACTGTCAAATTCTTCTGTCAAAGACTCATAGTGGATTGTGCTCACATAGTGGATCCAGATGGCAATACTAATTTGCCCATATTTGCTTTTTTAAATTGCTCCAGAAAAAAAGTCAAGATTCATTTCTATGGACAGAAAGGAATATATTTTCTGATCCCCTGCTGTAACAGTTCTTTAAATTTGCCTGGTTTACCATTTTCTTTGGCTTTTCAGATAGCCTGACTTTAATGGAATAGACTAAAAGAGCCTCCTGCATATATCTGTGTCCCACCATAAACAAATTGCTTGTCTAATGCTGGAGCTCTGTTTCATAGGAGGATATTGCTGTAGGAATTCTCCTGTGGGAATCTTTGGCCAGTGAATGCAGCAGACTGGAGATTATTTTCTATATTCTCAGATAAATGAACATGTCTATCATATATGCAGCAAGGGAAGGCTACTGACAGGCAGACTAGACAGGAAAGAGAAATCAAAAAGGTGACAACGACAAGAATAGCAATGGCAAGGCATATGAATGGCTCTTTTAATTTGTTTTCTTCACACCCTTGACTGCCAAAAGTGACAGAAGGAGGAGGTTGTGGGAGCAGCTTTAGTGAGGACAGAGAAAGAGGGGATGGATGCTTTTGTGGAACAAGGGAGGTAGCCAGCATGACCAAGTGGAACTAAAGGGGTAGAGAAAAGAAGTTAGATTTTGCAAGAAGAGTTGCACAGCAGATCTTCAAGACTAGGATATCAGAACTCTTTAGAGACCACGAGGGAAACAGGCCAACATCCAGAGAAGCCATTGCCACAGCCAGAATAAGAAAGATGGCTTTGGCAGAAAGACTCCACTGGCCCAGCAAAGGGAGAAAGAAGTCTTGTGAGGTAGACTGAAGTAGCTGAAAAGGAAAGTGATTAGGTGTGTAAGTGGTTTGGCTGCAAGGCTGGAATAGAAAGGCTTGATAGCTAAAATACTGTACAGGTGTGGCTCACTTACTCCATCCTCTCACAGGAGGTGCGCTGGGAATCCACAGAAAAAGATTGAAGATCAGTGTGTTGGAGGTAGTCAACACACTGCAGGAGGTCCACATAGGATACTTTGTTGTGCTGGCTTTTTTGCTGCTTCTGAAAGTCAGCCCGGGGGGCAAGAGTAATTTGTGAAGTTCATCAGAATGGGAGTGCTCTGACAAAGACGTTGTAGAGTGTCAGCTCATTTTCTAGGCTTATCCAGCTCCTTCATCCCGTTGACACAATGTCACATCCACTACATTGTGGTGCAGAATAAGCTGCTCATTATTTGTGCAGAACATGCACATGTTAAGACTGCAGTTGCATAGCGGATATATGACATTTGCACGTAATTGCTGCGACTTGATACTTGTGTAACTAGATGATGAAAATGCTTTCCTTTATCTGAAGTGGATTTTCCATGTAATGACCATATAACTAAATTAGAGATGGATAAGCTTGCTGAGATTTAAAAATGAGCTCATAGCAAAAAAATTTGTTTAAATAAACTTTATGTTCAGATGGGCTTTGACAACCGGCAAAAATGCTATTTCTCATTCTTTACTAAGATATGATCTCATTACACATGAACAATCCCTGCAACACATGCAGAAAATGGCATAAGAAAACCCCCTTTCTGATAGCATCTCTGGTTGTCAAGTCTTAGATGCAAGGCTAATGAGCTTTGATCCAAATGCCAACCAATTTAATTCTCTCCATTATCTTGGCTGAATGGGGATATTTATTAAGTTTCCCCACACATGCTTGCTGTGGCACAAAGGCAATGAATCATTCTTATGCCATGATAACATGTGCTGTGACACTCTTCACCAAGAACCAAAGGTGACTCTTGCTTTGTGGGAAAAACTGAGAGCGTGGCACACAAAACCAGGTGTTCACATAGGGCCACACATGAGGGAATCTTATTCTGGTGGTAATGTGCTTCACGGAGAGAGAGAAACTTGACTTTCTTAGTCTGCTAGTGCTGCTGCCACAAGTCCCATGCTTTTCTGGTAGGAAGTTGCAGCAAACCCAGCTTTATCTTCAGATCACAGTTGTTTCCTTTGGTTTGGAACTAACACCCTACACAAGGCTGCCCTGTGATCCATGCTGCAGACTCATTAGCTGTAGTAGCAGTTTCTACTGTACTGTGTTGATGAAGTACACAGACCTGTTCCCTATGGGAAGTCAAAGTAGGTGGTGTAATCCAAGTACAAATGGAGGGTGAGAGAGGCGAGAACACTACTACCCAGGCCACCCAGAAGGAAGAGTGAGAAGTAGTTTGGGTTTTATAAAAGTGAGCATGGTGAGAGTGGAGGTCTAGGACACAAAAAGTGAGCAGAGATTCCCTTACTCAAGCCTCTCAAATTTGTTATATTTTACAGAGCAATGTGATGTTTTGGGGATGGGATGCCAATCCTATCCTTGAATTTGTCTTCTTTTCTCAGCTTCTGTCAGCTGTGTTTCCTTAACATTATTTCAAGATTCTTCTATTCCAGCAGGGCATTTCACAGACCGCCACACATGCCTATGTGTAAGTTCACACCCATTTGATGTGCCAGCTACAGTTCACAATGTAGAAGGCTTTTGAAATATATTCCATTAATCGAATTCAAGGCAAAACTTTCCTCAGCCTGTCTTGAATAGACTTCACAAAGAGTATGTACCGTGCAACGTTGCTTACCACCAGATAGGAAACATCTGACATTAAAAATGCTCATCAGCAAACCAACCTGGAAGAAATGTTTCTTGACTGCAGTAAAGAGATAAAAAGAAGACTGTGGGATTTTCAGGACCAGCCCAACCCAGGTTGTAATTTCTAACCTTTGTATTTTCACAGTATTTCGTGAAGATTTATCAACACATGACAACTTAATCAATCTGACCTTTAGTAAGTGGCATAAAGCTAAAAGTCTATGTAATTCAACTATGAAGTATGGAGAATCAAAGGAGGAAAGGAAAGGAAAGGAAAGGAAAGGAAAGGAAAGGAAAGGAAAGGAAAGGAAAGGAAAGGAAAGGAAAGGAAAGGAAAGGAAAGGAAAGGAAAGGAAAGGAAAGGAAAGGAAAGGAAAGGAAAGGAAAGGAAAGGAAAGGAAAGGAAAGGAAAGGAAAGGAAAGGAAAGGAAAGGAAAGGAAAGGAAAGGAAAGGAAAGGAAAGGAAAGGAAAGGGAAGGGAGAGAGAGAGAGAAAAAAGAAAGAATAACAAATTGTAACAGGCCAAATACAGAAAACTAAGAGAATTTTTCACTTGGGAAATTTGCCTGAAGGGGTCAGGTTAAAGAATTACCCAGACATTGAGGGAAGGGCACCGTATCTATCCACATACCTAAGACCGTTTTCAGACCACAGAGTAGGCCCCTTTTAATAACCTAAGCTTGATAACATATCTAATATCTTCAATACTGACATACTGTTTAAAAAACCCCTAAACACAAAAAAACAGCAAGAAGAAACAGAAGTATAACATTCAACATCTTATTTATTTCATGAGACTTGTTACTTTCTTGTTACTTGCTTAAGGTTTTGCACAGAAGTGGAGAGGAGGCTAATTCATCTCTTATCCACCATTATCAGACTGTAGGCAAACCAGCCAAATTTTGGTCACTGAAAGAAGTCAGATTTGAAAAATACAATCTCTGAGTGATGGTTCAAATTTTCCATTTAAATGCACTGTGAATCTTCAGAATTTTGTATGAGACTGCTTCAAATTGAAGGAAACCCAAGCCAAAAGTGGGGAGACACACTGGAACAGAGTGAGACTTGGCAGTGCGTTGACACTGCTGGGGCAGGAACAAAGGCTCGGCTAGCAGCATATGCTATCTATTAAACTTTGTTCTTTGTGTATGTAGACAGAGAAAGGGAGAGAGTGAGAGAGGTAAGAATTCCAGCTGTCTTCTTGGTTTCAAACAAGTTTTGGTTTTGCCCAGTTTATCTGATAGCCAATGGAGTCTGGAGAGAACTAGACATTTTTGAGGATTATTTCACACAGTAAGATTTTAATTTGATGCTCTCTCTGCTTTGTCAAAAAGTTACACACCCACCACAATCTAATAAAATTCATTAAAGAATTTGTTAATTGCAGCAATTGTGTGCTTTGTTTTTGATGAAGAAAACTTTTTTTCAAGCCTGGAAATCTTTTGTTGTTAAGAGACAGAAGGTGTTTCCAATTAAGTGATTCACCTGCATACTAGAAATGTGTGGGAAACCTAAACAGGAATGACAACAATTCCTCAGGTCCTCCATGAAAATTATAAAGGTTAAAAAGATAAAAAGTAAAAATGAGAAATTATATAATTCCTGGAAAAAACCATTGAACTCAACAGTACTACAGGCAAGGGCACCTAATAATGAAAAGGATTTTATCCAGTGGTTATTTCTTACAGATTGAAATCCTCTCCCCAGCTGCAAACAGGAGTTTAGGATACAGGATGCAAAAGAGAAAACTGAGCATTAGTTTGAAAAGGAAACCTAAAATCCTGGCCTTGTAAGAGGAAATGGTAAAACCACCTCAGTTTTCATCATCACCAGGATTTCTCCTGCAGTTTCAGAGGGTTAACACTTAGTAGGGTACTGAGGACTATCTTGGCCTTCCGGATTAGTCCCTGGAAAGATTTCTTCCCACGCCTTTGTACTGATATCTGGTGATTTGTAAAAATCACCAGATATCAGTACAGATACAGGAGTACTGGAAGCAGTGGCTGATACACCAGAGGGCTCTGCTACCATTCAGATGAACCCTGTACAGGCTGGAAAAATGGACAAACAGGAACCTCATGAAGTTCATCAAGGGAAAGTCTCAAGTCCTGCGCCTAAAAAAGAATAATTCCAAGTACTGCTACACACTGGGGCTGACCAGGTGGAAGGCAGCTGTGCAGAAAAGACCCTGGGAATTCTTGGGGACAATATGTTGCCCACCTGCCACAAATGCATCCTTGTAGCGTAAAAAGACCAGCAGCATGCTGGCCTGCATTAGGAGAATGATTGTGACCAGGTTGAGGGTTGTGATCCTTCCATGCTACTCCATGCTGCTGAGTCATATCTGGAGTACTCTGCTGGGTTCTGGGCTCCCTAGGATCAGAGGGGTTTGGAGCTGCTGAAACAAGTTCAGCAAAGGGTCACTTGGGTGGTTAAGGGACAGGAGTACCTCACAAAGGGAGGCTGGAAGAGATAGGATTGTTCAACCTGGAGAAGAAAAAGCTCAGGAGGTGCCTTATCAATATCAATAATCATCTGATGAGGGGAGCAAGGGAGATGGAGCCAGACTCTTATCAGTGGTGCCAAGTGAGAAGCCAAGAGACAGAAAACTCTATTTTAAGAGAAGAAAAAATTGTTACTGTAAGGCCGTCAAACACTGGAACAGATTTCTATCCTTGAAGGTGTTCAAAACATAGAATCATAGAATTAGTTGGGTTGAAATGCACATTTAAAGTCAACCAGTCCAAGCACCTGCAATAAGCTGGGACATTCTCAACTAGATTGGGTTGCTCAGAGCACGAGACATCCTGACCTTGAATGTTTCCAGGAATGGGCACCAATGGGAAGTCTTTCCTGTGTTTCACCGTCCTTGTTGCAAAAGTTTTCTTCCTTCTGTCCTGTATAATCTTTCCCTTTTAAAGTATTTCCCCTTGTCCTATCACAACAGACTCTGCTAAAAATTCTTGTCATGCTCTTGGGCAACCTGCTGTCAATGGCCCTGTTTGAGTACTGGGGTTGTACTACCTTATCTCCAAGGGTCCTTTCTAATCTCGACCATTTTATGAATGCTCACAAATTCAGCAGCTGCATCACCACTGTACATGCAGGCATCTCTGGGCTTGCTTGTCCGCAAGGCTGAGCAACTGACTCACAAGCTTCTCTTGTGAAAGGCTGACCTTTGAGAAAACATTTCTGCAAAGTGGCAATTTGAGTAGACCAGACAAGACAAAGTGCAATATTGTTATTGAGCCATGCAATAAAATGTAATTGATGGCAGCCTATAGTCTCCATAGAAATATTGTTTCATTTCTTTGGCAAAATTTACTATTTTTGAAATATGATTTCCATGCTGAAGTGAAAATGGAGCTGCCTACTCTGAGCACAGGCATTATGTGGCACAGCTGGCTATTGGGAACACACAGGAAATACTCATTGATTTGAGTTGGAATTGGAATGAAATGCTACTTCTCAGTCAGACCAAGGGTTTGGATTTATTCTCCTTTGGACCAGAGAAATACCCTGGAGAACCATTTAGTCTGGCATGTTTCTGTGTTTTAAAACACAGAAGTTTTATGGAAACATCTCCCAAAATATCATTTTGTGGGGGAAAAAAATTTCCATGTAGTTCCAGTTAACATATAGCTGTACCTAGAAAAGGAGATGATCAGACTGACAAGCAACTGTTTAACTTCCTGCCTGGATCAAGACAAAAGATAGCCATAATCTCTAATTATTGAATAAAATTACTTGACCAGCACATCATCAAGAAATATTTCTATGTTTTTAACATAAACAAATGTGTGTAGTTTATGTTAAGATGTCAGACATGGTAAAGTGATCCTGAACAATTACTTGCTGCACTACATCTGCTAGAAATTTTTGTCCTTACTCACACAGAAAACTCTGTGGATGCATCTCCACAGATGTCTGCTCTCAGTAGAGTACTTCACCCACACAACTCTCTATGCAGCCAAGTCTAGATAAGACTACCATGCATCCAGCTTTTCCAGCTGTGGCTCCCTTTCCCCAAGTTTTTGGATGCCTCGTTGAATCATGAGCCACCACAGATCTGAAAATCTTGGAGACTAAAGCTATTGCCTATGCTGCGTGGATTGCCTATCAAGAATTTTGCCAAATGGGACAGGCACACTGAGACCAAAGACTCTGGACAGCAATGGCCTCACCATCACATCCGCAAGTGTCTGTGGCATGGGAACCTCAAATACGGCACCTTGGTATCCCAGCTCCTTCCAGTGCCTTAGTTATGTTGCTTATACATGGTGCAGGTCTTGCTAGTCCCTACCACAGTACAAAGCCAGAACACAGCTGCTTTCAGTGTAAGAGCAGATGTGAGCTATTGACCACAGTACCCTGCTTCAAAGTTTGCCTAAATTCTTCTCAGGAAAATGGTTCAAAAGGATATTAGGACTATAACCTGCCCATAGTTTTGTTTTGACTCAAAACACACAGAGGTAAGTATTTTCCTATTTCTTTTCTTTTTCCAACAAAATCTTTCTGTTCCCATTGCTCATGTAGATGTCTAACTCACCCATTAAACATTATATAAATGGGATTGTTTTATCGGTTGTAAATGTCTTGTTATTCAGTTTCATGTCCCGACACTTTTGTTTTGTGGTGAAAGCAATCTTCCTTACAGGAATAATTATTTGGTACACTTCTGTCATGCTGTCACTTCCTTTTCCTCTCTAATCTAACAATCTCTACACTTTCCACAGTCTCCTTACATAAAAAGCTCACACCACATTTCTATTCTTCTCACCATTTTTTAATGTATTTTCACAGACCCTTAGTATTTCTGCAGTATTATTTTCAAGTTTGTTGACCTAGAAGGAACAGAGAAGACATGTCACTGGCTTATATAATGATATTATATTGTTTTCAATATTGTTTTCTATCTTTTTCCTCCTACATTTTATCAGTTTGCCAACACTTTTGCTGCTCTCAGAGCATATGGTTTGGCTAAGATGTCTGTTGTGACACATTTTTTGCAGCATGGTTGTGATTAATTTAGAGCCAAGCAATATGTCATTCTGATTTTTTCCTTCCAACTTGCATTAATTTGCCTTTTTCTGCAAGGAATTTAATTTACCACCAAACTACCTAGCTTTCTTTACTCCAGCCCAAGTTCCTCACAGACTTGTCTCACTTGGACTATCTTATTTACATCCAAGTAATCTACAAACCTTATCTCCTTATTGTATCACTTGTTTTCTAAAATCATTCCTAGTGAGACTTTTCTTTCCTTCAAAAACAGAATTTTTCACAGTTCCTTTGTAATTGTCTGAATTAGCAGAAGCACCCCATGGAGCGCCACAGACAAAGTAACATAGTCTGACAGCCTTTTTCCTGAAGGAATACTGTAAAAGAAAGAACAGTCAACACAAATTAAGCAATTCTGATACTTTGACAAACCCTGTCTTGCTTCCCCCCATGACGTTTTAGACTCTGGTGCTAGTTTTCTCATGAGGATGAGAAATTCCTTGCTCAGTTCCTCAAAACAGGAGGGAAGGTCTTAGTCCCCCAGCAAGAGAAAGACCGTGGGGTCTGTGAACAGCCTCACGCAGGACTGATGTGAAGGATGTAGTTTTCACAGCTCCAAAGTCACAGGACTATTGTGCATGTAGCAGTATGTAACACAAAGTGACAAAGGTTTTATATTGCAAAGAGGAATTGTGCGTGCACAGAAACTGAGAGACCGATGGCGGAGATGCAGAAACAAGAGACAAGGCTGCCAGTGGAGATATGCAAGGAGCTGAGTGATGAGAGAGGAATGGAAGCAACAGATAACTTCCATTTTATGGGTCCAGCTGTGCTTGCTCCCTTCTGACACACACAGCTGGAGTTTCTATGAATTTCCTTGATTTTGATTCACTTAAATATGAAGTGATAAAATGTCTTTGTCCCTCCCAGTGTAATCAGTCCATCCTGCAGCTCGCTCACTTAACCTAGAAAGTTGAGGGGAGGCAATCCCAAAGCAAGCTCCATTTTCCAACACTGTTTCACAACCACAAGCTCCTCTCCAGGCTTTCTGACTGTTTTCCCTCACCTTTGCCTCTGTCTCTCAAGAGTCCAGGCACTACTCATAGGGGGTAGTCCCCAGGCCATATGGCAACAGGGATGTGTAAAGAGCAAGTCTTTGCATGGGCATGGTTGAAAGCAACACAGACCTGATCTTTTCATTCCATGTGACAAATAAAATATGGATTGCCATTCAGGTCCATAGGATATTCACTGATTTCAGTGAAATCTTCATGTGGATTTTTCAAATTACCTGTCATGAGCTATTTCTGCCATTGGAGTAATTCTAAAAAGATTTTGACTTCAGCAGAATTAAGTTGCTTATCACTGAACATCGTAAACATTGTAAACATTGTAAACATTACTGCTAGAAGTGCAGTTACATCAGTCATTCCTTAATTCCTTTAAATCCCTGGATCTCTTCAGTCCCACTCTTGAAACTTTACTTGTATTTCATGTTTCTTCCATTTCACATTTTGACCATTCACTCTGGCATACACTCTTAACTTTTTTACCTGGAAAATATTAGATATTTCCCTGATATACTAGTGATTGACATTAGCACACGTTTTATCAGAGCTAGCATGAGAACAGAAAAATTGCAGTGTTCAAATACTGTAATCAGTTGCTTCTGCTCAAACCTCTTCAGCATCTGAGAGTAAAATATTTCTCTGGGTAATCTGTTTCCCATTGCAGTTTTAAAGGTCTGCAACATTTTTATAGGCACAAGGACCAAAGTGGCTCAAGACTAAACTGTGTTGGCTCACCCTGGAGTAACCCCTATAAATGACAAACAAATCAGCATTTCACAGTTAAAAAACAACACCAAGTGCTCTACAAAATCCCCCAGAAGTTTACTGCAGTGATGCTAACAATGCTAGACATTAAGGCAAGGAATTTCCTTTTTCCATTTCAAGAGAAAAACCACCACAGCTGCTTCCCAGTGGATTCCTGGCCAAGCTGAAAAGGTCACTGACCCAACCATGATGTAACAAAAAATACTGGGAATGGTGACTCCCTCGGACAGCTCTTCTCCATAGCACTGTCTAATAACAATTTTCACTCTACAAAGAAGGTATTTATCTAATGTGCCTCTTGCACTAAAGCCTTACTTAGAAAGGGTGGTAAGAGTCTTTGCTCTCTACTGGTCCAACAATCTGCAACAAATATTTTTTTAACAGCTGGTAGGAATAGGGAAAATCTGTTCCTGAAAGTGACATGCATTACCTTTAAGTAGTGTGGAGGGGTCAATGTTAGCCTCAACAGTCATTGTGTAATCAATGGTGGGCCTGTTAGAAACAGTGAGGGTATAATTTCCCTTTCCCAGCAAAACAACTAAGTTATTACAGAGCCTAAACGGTAAAGTCAGAAGCCGAGGGCTGGAGGAGCTCTGATGATAACTCACATGATGGAACTGTAGTGGAGGCCCTGTAACTGAAAGCATGTGGAAACAACTCAGTGCAGATCACTCTCTCCCCTCTAGAGGGACGAGAGATGCATGCTTATTTTCAAGATGGTGAGGGAAACTGTAGGCCTGGGAGTGTTGGAGCAACATAGGAAAGGTTGCTGGTACAGCTGATAGCATTTGCACAGGCACCTGCTATCTGCGCTGGACTGGCACCAGCAGAAAACCATGGAGAAGTGGCTTTCTGGGAGGGGATGCCTGTGGGAAGAAGCCCCAAGAACTGATGGTGGGATATAACCAGGGTAATATCTCCTTCAACAGAACAGTGAAGAAAAGCTGTAATTTGCAATTAATTCTCCTTGTTACTAGGAAGAGAGAAAAAATGGCTCTTTGTTCACAGGTTGAGTATTTCTGAGTAGATTTTCTAATTTTAGTACCTGTTTTCTTTATATAGTCTATATTTTGAAGGGTTAAATGATTCTATGCCTGAGTGGCTCCTACGGTTATGCATAAGATTACCTCAGACCTGCTATTAGCTGTAAGGGCAGATTCAAACTTCACCTTACCTCATGCCTTATCCTTGACTGATGCATCTAACAATTACTAATTCTGCAGCAGCAGTCCTCCATACACTTAGGCACAGGGATTTTTGGGGTGTGGTGGCAGGTGGGAAAGCCAGTATGTTTTACAACTCACTCCAGTGTGCATAGAAGGAGAAAACATCCATTTCCAAAAAAGAACAGCTGGTTCTGGAAAGGATAGTGCCCAACTGACAATGTTCTCACTGGCGGTAGTGAAGGAAGATACCCATTGTATTGTCCACATTTGCACATGAACAGGGAGGCAAAATGCAAACCAAAATGTATTTGCCATCTTAAGCGTTATTTCCAGATGTTCCCTTCCTGCCGCAAGCTAAACAAACCTTGTGTACATTCGCACTTACTTTAAGTGTGCAATAAGAAGTTTGTATTTCAAGCACACTCACATTTGCTCTCCTTCCTTTCTCAAATTAGAAAAGATTTTGAGGAGGAAGTGTTTGTTGGTAAACAGAATATCAAAAGCTAAATGAAATATTTTTGTCTTACTACATCTACGCTTCCTCTGTGTCAGAAGCACATAGCTTTCCCAGAACACAGCTTTATGGGGCAGATGGCAATTTTTGTCATCTTTCTCATTTATAAGTGAAGAAAGACAGAAAGGAGTTTTAAAAAATATATATATTTTGCATTACAAACTTGTTCTATCTTCCTTTTAAAGATTTTAGAGGTGGAAATTCTGTGCCCTATAAAGAGAGGATTAAAAAAAAAGTCTGGAGGGAGGTTTAAAAGGAAAGATGTCTTTAACTGGCTATGAATTTTAATATCTTTAAGTTTTGACAGGTCTTGGGAGCTCATATCCTATTTACACTGTCCACTGCAGTTCTGAGTAGAGATGCCAAAATAGGTATCAGCAGCTTGTCTGGGAGCCAGCTGTGATAAAGTTCTGCTGACACAACAAAACCACAACCTTGTGGATCTTCTCAGACCAATGCTGAGTGGAGGCAGAGACGTCATGCCTGTGTGTGCCAGCCTATGCAAACACAACTCAAATCACTCAAGTGCTTCAGATAGGATAGCCTTCATTTCTGGCAAGCACTACACATAGACCTAGTCCATACACACAGGAATTGTCCAGTAAGTCACAAAGCTCT
Organism: Geospiza fortis; assembly: GCF_000277835.1. Taxonomy (NCBI): domain Eukaryota; kingdom Metazoa; phylum Chordata; class Aves; order Passeriformes; family Thraupidae; genus Geospiza; species Geospiza fortis. The sequence continues at coordinate 656,167 of NW_005054476.1, read as the reverse complement.
GAAGGGAAAGCATTGTTGTTAATATTTAGGTCAACCGCCTGATAACTCAGGTTGAAAACTGTAAACACAATTCATGTGGGAAAAAAAAGATAAAAAAAGATAAAACCAAACTGAAATATGCCTTCGTGCCCTTATGTATGCCAGAAAAAACTGCACAATTCCAGGGGGAAGAAAAGAATCAATTTCATGCCATTAAAGTGACTAACTTCTTACTTCATTGGGAAATTGAATTTTTTTTCTATTTGCTAGCTGTCCTTCTTTCTCGGGTACTTACCTTTTCTAAAGTTTACCTTTCCCACAGTTTGCCTATTAATAAACCTTGCTTAGTGACTGATTAGGAGCCACTTCATCGTCATTCATGGTTCTGGATGTAAAGCCAGGAATCTAAAAAGAATTTACACAAATAATCCCCATCACAGTTTACTCCACTCTAATAACCAGTTAATGAAGGCAAGATCAGTAGCTTGCCTTTTTTGTTTTGGTTTGTTTTCATTTTGTTTTTCCTTTTAAAATTTAAACCTTTGCTTTAAAGATGCTGGTGAGTCTCTGTGCAGCAGGCAAAGGATATTGCAGGGCACCCAAGGTCTGCAGCTCTAAAATAACCTTGCTATGGGAGCTAGTCAAAGCCAGGGTAAATAAGATTCTCAAATCTTCCTTGTTTCCTGTTTGGAGCCATCAGATCAGAAATCTTCACACCTCAGGGAAACATGGCTCAGCTGGGACAATTGAACCTAGCAAACTCCAAGTTAAGTCTCCTTTTGAAAAGAGATTGTTGTGTGACTTTGAATTTTTTTTTTTGTGGAAAATGTTCCTTTTCACAGCTACTCTTTAAGTTAACAATGAATATTTTCCCCCATGAATTTCTATAAAATGGAAACTTTCCATCAAAATTAGTGAAATGTAACCAAATCCTCTTTTTACACTATTTCCTGTACACAAGTTAAAGCCACAGTCAATAGTTAAGGCAGAGGAACATCTAGTAATTTTTGCAGGTGGTTTTTCTTTGTTTCCAGCATTTTGTATCCTAAAATTACTGCTTGGAAAGAGCATTAGTACTGTTTTGGATACAAAATACCTGTGTGGTCTGCAGTGTATTGAGTGACAAAAGGCTCCAAATCCAGCCCACCAGGAGAAGGGAACCTCAACTGTAGAGCAGAATGAGGAATTTTTGAGATCTTTTATGCTTTTATTTCTCATTAGATTTTCAAGTTTCAATCTTTTCATCAACAAAGAGGGCAACAAAGCCCTCTTGTGCCCACATGTCAACTTTTGCCCTGCATGAACCTGGAAAAACCCTTCTAGGAGCATCTCAGTTTCACCCCACTCCTGTTGGAAGTTACCTGCAGCAGACAACCCTGCCCATGGCCCAGTGCTGATCCAAGAGTGCTTCTGTCCATCTGCAAAGCCAGATAAGCCCCATCCAGTCCTGCTCTAGGGGCAATGCAGCTGCACATGTCTGGCACTTGCTTGTGCCAATACTTCTTATTGCCTGTCTGAATGGCTATTGTTTCTAAAGATCTCTGAAAATGAAATTCCCATCTCAGATGAATGGAGTGTACCTGACCATATGATCATGCCTTCTAAATTTTTCAGCCTCAGGGTCCCAAAGCAAAGGTTTGAAAATGACATCCTGTATACCTGCAGGTATTACAGCAGGCTGAATCCTCCCCTGAGCTGTCAAAGCTTTATGTCCTGCTTCTGGGCAGATAGGAAGCTGTCTCTGGATTGAAACATGGCAGCCATTTAAGAGTACAAAGCAGCAGCACAGAATAATTTAGCAAAGGAATGTAGAAGAAACACTGCATCCAATTGAAATGACAGGAACATTCGCAGGTAGGAAGAATGCAATTATCCAGGCTGGAAGCAGACCAGGATGCCATACATATTGCAAATATGGCATTTCTGAAAATGAAATGACAGATTTTTTTCTGAACTTCTGTCAAGCATACATTTTATTAATTAAATCTCTAAGAATTTACCTGCCTTTCTGCCTTCACGTCTTTTTGTTTCTTGGTTTTTGCAAGTAGGTGCAAGAAAAATTAAAGGTAATTTTATATAAATATATAGATAAATGCAAATGTATATACACACACACGCACACAGACACACACACGCACACACACACATGCATTGATACATTTCCTTCTTTTTGTTCAGAACAGATTAATATTCTGAAACAGATGAAAAGGGGAAAAGTTGCTCTCTGGGACCTCATGATCACCTCTAGCCTCCTGCTGCGGGAGAGACCCAAGGTAGACAAAACGTGAGGCAACAGTTTAGACTGACAGAGTGATAGACTAGGAGATTGTATAGATCTTGCTACTTTTAAGCTCTCAGAGATAGTAAAATAGCTACAAAGGTGGAGGGGACATGTTTTGGGGAAGATAGGAGGAGAGATGTAACTAATGCATTTAAGAAAATCATTAGTTAAGGTGTACAGCTCTATGAAGAAACAAAACTCGTTTCCCCACTCTGCAGCTGACCTCTTCAAGATCTACCTGATGAGTGGAGGTACACAACACAGCTCCTGACTGGGGATTTTGTAAAGGGTAGCACACACACACACAGACACCCAAAAAACCCTCCATGAGCCCCTTTTCACTATTCAGAATTCTACTACATATTTATTTAAATGCTCTAACTGTGAAGGTAGGGTGAAACAGATGTGCTACTCTGCCAGGGGAAAAAACAAACACAATAATACAAAAAAACAGCCCCACAAAAAACTCATCCCCAAACCAAACAACCGAATAACATGAGAAGGTTTTTTTATATTAATAGTTATAATCAACAAATAAAAAAAACCCAACCACTTAGCAACAGAGATAACCTGTTCCCAGCAGAGGGGTGTCTCTGCAAGATTCAAGCACCATGAGACATTCTAGCAGCAGAAAAATGAAGGCAAGTGTATCAGTGTAGGCCACCCTCCAGGTCTCAGTGACTCAAATAACTACATTAATTGGTCTTCCTCCATTGACATGGGAAATTCAGGTGACTCACTGATGCCCAACAGTTCAGTCCTTTCCGCCAGTCATAACAGATCATTCACTTTCTCTTCTGTGATGCTGTTGTGTTAGGGATGAAAGCAAGCTCTGAAGGCAGTAATTCCTTCCACTTGAAAAAAGAATTCTTCAAGCAGCACTAAAAGGGAAAGTCGCCACGGAAGATCCTGTGTCTCTGACCTCTCCTCTCCAATTAAGATTTCCGGATTTGCAGAACAAACTAAAACACTCATTTACATTTTTTCTCAATGAAGAATGGGGGTTTTTGAACCAGAACAAATGAAGCCAGAACATATATCTTTTTCTCAAGTCTTATTTATACAGGTGTCTAGAAGTTGGACAAGGTCTTCAGTAAATAAAAATAAGTGAATGAAATAGCAGTAACAGTCTTACTCTTTCAGCTGAGATCACCATTTTGATTGGGTTGAATATGAACATATAGATCTTGCTACTTTTAAGCTCTCAGATATTTTATCTCTAAGCCACTCAAGCCAGTCCAATTATTGTTGTAACTTGACGTGAACAAATGCAGTAGTACGTCCAGATCTGATGTTCCCACTTAAAGCTGATGTTGAAAAATAGGGAATAGTTCAAAAGAGCTACATGACTCAGTGAATGAATGATCCATAAAACATGCCTAGTGGTGGGAAACATGATACATCCAATCTATCTGTTTTATCTGAAAAAAAATCAAAAAGGAAAAGTCTGCTCATAGCAGATTATTCTTTAGGGAAGCAGAAGACAACAGATCGTGATTTCAGAGTGGGAAATTCATCATGGCTACAAACAATGAAAAATAAACATTTTTGACAGCAAGAGTGATTAGCACTAAACCAACCCTCCTAGGGCAGGCTCACCTGGTCCAGTGCAGAGCCTGTCAGACATTTCCATGAATGCCATCTCATTTATCTGACTCAGTGCCAGGCCAGGATGCTCCCTCAAGTACTGCAGTGCATTTGCATGACACTGGGTTAAGCCTTGTTTCTTCTCTCTGTCCTGGCTTGTTCTCACCCTCTGTGCTCAACTCTGCTCTGTGCTGTGCAGGCACAGCCTGAACTCTCCAAGCCAAGGTGTTTACTCTTTGAAATAGTACCTGTACACAAGTCCAGCTAGTGTTTGTGCTGAAGTAATTTTCAGTTCAGGTTCAGTTTGAAAAACAATGGCTCAAACTAGTACTTGGTTCAAGCTCTGTTAAATTATCTCATGAATGTAAAGTCTTTGATCATCTTTTCTGGATTTAACTGAGGATTTACCTGGAAATTATCTAATCCATCTGACAGTGTCTGTATCAGGGGCAGCATGGCAGGAGAGATGTGTATGGTCACAGTGAGACGCTGAGCTACACAGTAAAGGCAACTTTCTTCCCTATCTCCCTCTCTCTCAGACTTGTAAGGCAGGAAAATCAAATACAACCCCCAGCACTGTGTTTTCTAACTCTATTTCTATTTGGTTCCATCATGAGATGGAGAGAACTACTTGGATGTACCATGAAAAATTAATGCAACCTCCAGGCACTTGTTGGATGTAAGTCCTGTATCTAAACAGGATTAAAATTTGTTTGGAAATCATCAAGAAACCTGGTTATTTATGCCACAATGCCAGGAGATAGCCCAGCTGAGGGAACAGTGCACTTTCCAGCAGAGGTGTGAGGTTTGCAAGATTAACCACAAACTGAATTCTGTATACATCTCTGACCATATAACTAGACTCAAATAATCCGTTCATGCTTGTTTGTTCTGTTTTTCCAACTAAGATAAATGAACAGATTAAGATACGCCTGCTTGCTTGAGGGTCGGTGCTGGATTCTAGTTATCCCAAGGTCAGATGTGGACCCAGTGGTTGTAAGAAACAGCCTTCTTCCAGGTGTGCAGTTTCCTCAGAATCCAAACTAAAACCAATCTGCTTCAGACGCACAACCATCAATAAGGAGACTTTGTTCAGTTAGGTAAAGGGACATATCGTTAATGAAGAATCATTTAGATTGGAAGGACCTCTGCAGATTGACTCATCCGATGCCCCTGCTCAAAACGCAGTCACCACATGGCCATGTCCACTTGGGTTTTGACTGTTTTGACAGCTTCTCTGGGCAACTTGTTACAGTGTTTGACTGCTCTGACCATTAAAAAAAAAATAGAATTCTCTTCTTACACTGAAATGGATTTTTTTGCATGTCAGTTAGTGCCTGTTTTTGTTCTTTCACTGGATTCCACTGAGGCAGGTCTGCTTCTGGTCAAAATCAGTAAGGAGAGTATTACCAGAAGTGTCCTCTGGTTCAGAGCAGACCTGGGACAGTCACAGCACTGAAGGATTCTGGATGCGGGAGGCCTATCTTTGCCCCTGACTGACTTGGTAGCCATCCACTCTCCCTTCTCTTGCAAAGCACCATGAGGTCTGTTGTGTTTGTTATATAAAGCAAATCCTGTGGGAAACAGTGATGATTTATATGAAGCTAGCAGATACATCTGAGAAGTCAAAAATCAGCAGTTTTGAGTCACCAGCCTTTTTATAGTATTGTTCCTCTCCTCTCCTCTCCTCTCCTCTCCTCTCCTCTCCTCTCCTCTCCGTCGCATCAGTCATGCATGACCCTCACTAATTCCTTCCTTTCAATGAATGGACCTCACAGAAGAAAACTGTTCATTTATGTTTGTCATTGCTAACAAACAGATCTCAAGACATATCCTAAATGCAGATTCAGTTCAGTTCAGTGAGATGAACTGGGTGTTGACCCTAAACTTATAGCCTGGAAACACACTGTATGAGTCTCAGAGGTTTGGTCTAGCTAGGACTAGCAGGCAAAGTACGAATTTCTTCAGACTTTGTTGGAATGGAGAGACTGCCAGATTGGGGTAGAAGTCTCAGAGAGAAAATCTGTGTCAATATGTTTTGGCAACAGCCTGAGGCAGTTCAGTATTTCCACTGTCCATCTCCAAAACAGCTAAGTTGCCCAGAGATGCTAAAACGGAGAAGCTCATCAGCTCATCTCAATTTTCCAGGTTACACGAGGCATACAATAGAATTGCCTGTCTTACTTTACACAGTCAAGACAACCCATTGAATGTAAGACTTTATTTGGTAAAAGTTGTTTATAGGAACTGAAGCATAAATGCTTGATCTTATCAGTTGCTCCTTCTGTTCTGAACATCTTCAGTCAGTCAGGGGTAGAGATAGGACTTCTCTGCTACAGGCTCATGACTTTTCGGATATAACCGAACTCATAAGCGTGACTGGAGGTTTCAGGCAGAGGAGGACAAGGTAACAAGATACAGAGAAATTATTACAATTATTAAGCAAGATATAGTTCTATACACACTAAAGGAGACTGGCTTCTGCATATTGGTGCTTATTTTCAAGCCACTTGTCATTTGTAGACTTTCAGCTCCATAGCTTTGGGAGCTCCTGAGATAAACAGGAAATAGCCGGGTGCAGAACTGGGGCCATTGAGGTATTGGACTCAAAAGCAGCCAGTACCATCCTCTTCCTTTGCATTCGGAGATGGGAGCTGGGGCCTGGTCCAGACTGTTGCTTTTTCAGTAAACACACATGAGAAAAGCCTTGGCTGGAGTCCCACTCCTGCTGCTGGCTTTCCTGGTTGCTCTGGAGGACTCAGCTGAAATCCTACTCTGCCTATGCAGGGCAGGAGTACGGACCCTGGTTTCACCCTCCCACGCATTTTCTGTTCTGCGTGAGCAGAGTGGCCTGGTTATTTTGTACAAGAGACAGTCTAGTGACAGAGACACTGACCAAGGCAGCGAGGATGCCTGGCACTCAGCACAAGAGTAGGATGCGTTGTGGGCTCCTGGGCAGAGCTGGCTGATTGCACATGTACTCAGTGTGCGGCAAACATGTAAGTGCCCAGGAGGTTTCGCTGGAGGGAATTAAAGAGCAGAGGAAATCTGGCTTCCTTTCAAGTTAGGCAGCAGCTGAACCGGAGGTTGAAGGATCAAAATTTTGGACACAGACAATTAAAGTATCAGTCTTTGTGAATGTAGCTACGGGCGCTTAGAATGAGATTAATTTAAATCTGCATATCAGACCTACATTAGAAGAAAGGTGCTTTCAGTTCAGAGTAGGATTTAGAAACTGCATAATCAAAGAAATGTTAATGGACTGCAAATATTTTTTGAATTATATTTTAATTATATTGGTGATGCTACTGTAGGTATTAGTAAAAATGCAAAGCATATGTTTTACGGCAGCAATTAAAAAAGGATGTCTTGTCAAGTGAAAACTACAGTAGAAGCACAAATATGGGTATTTTTGGACAGTCAGAAAAAACTTGGGAACTTGATACCGAAAAAAGAAATTAGCTTGAATTAAAATGTAGGTTGGGCAAAAGAGATAAATTTTTTTACATATTTTATACTCTTTCTGTGAGCAGATTACAATATAGTGAACTTCTTAATAGTTTTAAGATAAACTAATTGGCAAGTTATTTTTGCCTGTTGCACATGATGCTAATCGTGCTTGTAGCTTTATGGGTATGAGTACAATGACTGTTTTATTTCTAGAATTCAAGTAATGCTTTCATAAACTTGTCTCATGCTTATTTTTTATAAAGCTGCAAAGAAAGGTCAAAGAAAGGGTTGTCTTTTTATATGATGGCAGATCCCAGTGGGTTAAAGAATAGAAGTGGTTTATAAATAAAAGCCTCTTTTATCTGTCGTTTGATCCCCCCACAACAAAACCTCCTTGCAAGTACTTTGCTTGACATAGTCATCATTTCTTATTAGCTTCAAAATATCTGCAAGATAATGTCTTGTTCATCAGTTTATGGGTACACTCTTCTGGGAACAGAGAAAAGGCTTTATTGCACAGGAAGGGAAGAGGCCGTACATTATTTCTTTCCATGATTTTTGTCTCCCTGGTGCCTGATAAACTGGGCTTGTGGCTAGGTCCTGTACCTTTCAGGACAGGTTCATAGCTAGACAAAGTTGGAATTACTTCAAAAAATTATGTATCTTAGCCACATGCTTCATCCCCGACTGAGATTCTAATGTGCCCCTCTGTCAAGGGCTGTAAAAATTAAAGTTCTTCAGGGCACCCCTGGATATTTCTGCTGGGTAACTTAAACATTTTGTGCCACCAGTTCTCCAGCTGGCCTCTCAGACAGAAGAAACATCAGACAGGAGGTACATCACATTGACACCTCTGCCTCCAAACTCCCCTGCTCCATTTTTGGCCTGGCCTGACACCTGTGCTGGGGTATTACACCCCATGAAGAAAGTCAGCAGATTGAGACAGCGACCCGCAGATCGTTTCCAAACTCCAGCAGGGATATGTGATGAATTGCCAAAGAGGGGAAATCCCATACTGGCTGTGTGGGTCCCTGACACACACGCAAAATGGGTCTCCGAGGCTAGAACCAAGAGTTTCAGTCTCTCATTTTTATGGGATGGAAATACAAGGGCCATTGAAATCAGTAGAAATCCCTTCCTTTTAGAACTCTAACTGGATGATGCGAAAGAGAAATAATTGATCTCACACACTGAAATAGATGAAAACAGGGGTATTTCAAAAGGACCATTTTTAACTCTGCCAATAAACTATTTTTCACATCTAGCATTTGAATTTTTTTATCTGCTTGTACTTTGTTGCTTATTCTTAAACTTTGCAGAGTTTGTTTAGTCCCTCTTCCCTTAAAAAAGTTTGCAAAAGTATTGCTAATTTTCATTTATTAAAAACAGTTTTCTTGTATAAAAGTAATTCCAACTGATCATTAAAAACAGATTTTAAGAGGTAAAGAAAATATATTGATTGCATAAAATTGGAAAGGCAAGAAATATGTTTTTCATTATTGTTATTTTATTAATGGACAAGTGCTATCTTATTAAATCTAAATTGGATGTGCACCGAGGAGCACTAATGCAAACCATTCCAAAGACAAAAATTAAATACACGTTGGTACATAATAAAGCCCCCATATATAATAGAGGATTTACAAAAAGATCTTTCAACTTTTGAACAGATCAACATGCAAGTATTTCACCATCTGAGTTCATAGTAAGGTCCCTAGCATAAAGTGTATTTCTTGAAAAGCCTGATTCTTTTTTTTGTTGGGATATGTTTATGTAGCTTCATTAACTTCCAGGCTACTGCTTCCAGTTTCCAACAGTTCAAAATAAGATTTGAGCTGGAAAAGCTGAAAACATCCTGCTAAAATGTAGTAGGGCAGACGTAAACAATCAAACGCTGACCCCAAAGAAATGCATTTCAATGCAATTAAACTTCTGTGTACAGCAGAAAGCCGCTTGTCTTGACTCCCCTTTCATTCCTTCACCAGGCAGTTTTATGGTCAAAGTCAGGAGTCAGAGCAGCTGGAGATGATTGTGCTCAGTGTCATGGACCGACTTCACCCTCTCAACCCTGCTGGTGTCTGACAGCAACCTGAGTTTCCAGTATGTGGAAAAGTCATCTTAAATTTGATTTTTGGTCCAACAACATAATGGACCAACTGGAAGCAGTTCAGGCCCACTCCAGCTGTTTCTTCTGATGCACTCACAATGATAAGCAGACTGTCTAATCCTGTCTTTCACTAAAATACCTAGAAAAGCCACAATGCCCACACATGTGTTGCAGGTTCCCTCATTTTGAGCAGAGACAGTTATCTGGGCTCTCAGTACAACCCTGCTGTTTCTTCACTCATCTGGTTTCAGAAACAAAACAAGGGTATTTGGTTATTCTTTAATGAGGGGAGGTTATTAGATCACTGATCTGAGCACACATGTGTCAACCCACAGCAGCAGTGGGTTTTTCCAAGACATATTGGAACACCAAAAAGGAATTTCCTGTATTTACTTGGGTTAAACTATTTTCTGCAACAAGTCTTAAGAATATGAACACTGTTTAGAGTGAGAAGTTGAAGGCACATAGACACAACAAAGCTTGGGTTTATTTGTTCAAAGGGAAGTTAATGACTTCCAGTTGTTCAGTGTTTCACAATCAACTCCCTCAACTCCTAAAAATCAAACTCCTAGCTGGAGCTTCAGCCTTTCTGATGCTGGGGTTTAGGTGCCAACATCAGGGGACTTGTTCAGTCTAGTGGAAAGATTGGTTAAAATTCTCTCAGCATCCTGCTTGCCATGGGAAAATGGATACTTCACTGGAAAGTAAAAAGTAATCTTTTTAGGCTCATGGGTGAGAAGTCTGAGGGACGTGTGGACAGATCCTTTTGGCTTGTCATGGTGATGACAATGTGCAGTGGTGAGGGTTGCTATGGCATAGAAAGGAAGGGCAGAGGATGGCAGCTTTTCACATTTCAGCAAACCCACTGAATTACTCCTTTGGCAACATTATTGTTTGCTGTCCAGGAAGATGAGGAGACAAGTGGGCAGGAGGGAGCTACTGCTGGGGACCTTTGGTGCAGCAGACTTTTGCCATAGCACATTTTGAGACCCTGAGAAGGCAAGACAGGCCTGCTTGGCTTCCCTGGCTCCTTTGCTCCAGTGCCACGACTGAATCATGGACCAGGAGCTAGATGACACTGCATAATGCACTGGAAAATTCCCTAACTTTGATCCATAAACTACATTTTCAAGTATATTTAAAGAATTTGTTTCTTTGGCTTTTTATATCTTCTGCCTTTAGAGATGTTTGGGAAAGAACAATTACCACACAAAATATACCAAAATGTGATGATTTCATGCTGGAAAGCATGCTGTGAAATCAGTGAGAAATTTCCCTGACTTAAGACCCAGAAAAAGAATCTGAATCCTGAAAGACTATATCTTGAGGTGTCTTGGACTGCCTGCCTGCCTGCATTCATGGTACTGACCTGAACCTTTTTGTAGACGGTATTATACAAGTAATTACAGTGTATAATTCAGCTACTGAGGTTAAAACTTTGACCAAAGTTTCTAGGACTTCACATAAAAGGCTTACTATTTATACATAGTGAGGCTCCTTTGCCATTACCAAAAAAAAAAGAAAAAAATCCAAAAACCTCCCAGACCTAGAGTGTTCTGGTCTAATATAGCAAGCATTTTCCACTAATGCTTTTATTTAAAGAACAGTTTTTTCAGGTAAAAGTAGTTTTTCAAATTTTGTTTGTATTTCACTATATTGGGAGTGTTGTTCAGTCCAGATTTTAACAGAAAAGAAAAATAGGGATACAGGGCATAAGGTCTGCACGTAAGCTAACCTACATGCATTTGAATTTCATGAAGCTCCTACTCTCAACAAATGAACTCTGAACAAATGAACTATTATGTACATTATTAAAGTCCTGGGATGGGTTTATGTTAGGATGAGGCAGCTGCACAGTGAAGCCATGTAGCTAAATTTTTCTAGCACATATATCCCTGAAATCTTCATAGAAGAGCTAGTTACCCAGATTTCTGTTCTGCAGAGACCAATGTCAGGGTACTGAAATGGCATTTTGGGTGAAGGATCCCTCTGCCAGGCTCCACATGAGCAATGAATGAATCAAGCACAGTCCCAGAAGCTGAGCACAACACTGGTGAGATTTAGAAAGATTAAATGAATGCAGATGATAAGAGTGTGTTGTGCAAAGAAGGATGGGAGGGAACATCACAATGCTGTGGACATCACTGTGTGATTGCTTGAACAAAGAAGGAAGGTGTCCGAATATTTCTTGGAACTGTGATTTGCATAGGAGGTTTATGACTAACATGGTTGTCCAAACCAGCAGTCATAGAGCATGACTGCTTGAAAACACTCAAAGAACAGATGCAATCCTTAAGAGAGAGCTTGAGAAACTGAAGGATTTAATTAAAGAGGCCCTGGTCCTGAAATATTATGACAATAAGCACAAAAGTAACTTGTTCATGGGTGCATCTCAGGAGAATACTGGCACAATGCTCTTTCAATAACACAGTTGAAGCTGGAGACAAGTGGCTAATGCATCACAGCCACTAACAAAAACTGAATGTAAATATGCTGAAAGAATGAAGGAGACTTTGGCCTTAAGCCATGGCTGTAAAAAAAATTCCTTTATTTATGGGACACCACTGCTAGCTGAAACTGACCATAAACCATCTACTGCTATTGCCAAGATAGGCCTGATAAATATCCTGGAGAGAAGAGAGATTGCTTTTCAGTTACAAATGTATGTTTTACAAATTCAGTAAGCCTGGGTGAGATTTGGTGGTTGCAGGCAAATTCACAAACATTTTACAGAACTTCCAGACATTGATTGTGGATGTGCCAGGCCTCCTAAAAAAGCCCAAACAACCCTCTCCACTTGCAGGAGATCATGACTGCCTGCATCACTAACAAGTTTCACATAATGGGAAAGGTAATGCAGGCTTTGTTGCAAAGCTGTTAGTGACATATTGTAGCCCCTTATTGCACCTTGGCAGTGAGGCCTGAACAGTACAAGTGGATTTTGAAAAGAACCTGAATGAGGAATACTGAATGAATTAAAAAGAAGCATTTGAAAGCCATTTTTAAAGAAAGACTGAACACTGTTGAGAAATCAACAGTTATATTAAAACAATATTTTGTTTAGGCTAGCAATCCAGGACAACTCCCACCCAAAGAACCCAGGAAGATGACAAAGGAAAAGACGCATGTGTAGATATTTTTGTGATTTTTACTTATTCCATTAATAATAAATAAAGCACACTATTATTGTTATTGTTGTTCTAGTTGTTTCTATTTTTGGAATTACTCCCCCCGTTTTCTAGAAATTCCTGCAGTCAAATGGCTGGCCATATAGTCCATATTAGCTAAAGATGATATAGCAAGTACAATATCTGATGACAGTCCACAGTGCAGTAGGTATCATTGAAAGCAGTTTGCACTGAAATACAGGTGTAGGCTTATCACCACTAATTCCTAGCACTTTCAGACTTTCAAGGCTAATGGAAAAGTGTCAGAAGAACACAGTGGTGTCTGTAAAATAAAAAATTGGAGTAGTGAGACTGATCCCCCCTCAGTACCAGTGTTGAGGGCAAATGGACCCTTGCAAAGGCAAGCTGGACAATGCTCTGTTTCAGAGAGGCTGTTGCTGCACTGGGTTGGTGGTTCACACTCAGAGCAGTGACAGACAGAGTTCCAAACTCCCTGTTTATCAGTGGTCCCTAAATCCTTGCCATGTAGGAAATTTCTGTATTGTTACAGACATATGCACAGTACTGGTGGCCTTGCTGAACAACAAATACAAACATCCTATAGAAAACCATAAGAATATATTATGACAGTTTTAGTTGCATCTACACAGGAGTATTTGCTGACATGGAAAAAACATTTAAAAACTTGCTGACAATTTCTACATCAGGAACCATGACCAGTGAAGACAGCCCTTAAGGGATACTTTCTGAAGATGTCAGTCAATAGCAGGCTAAGAAACATAACAATTTTTACCATTGTTGCTCCTAAAGTCCTGTCATTACTCAAACATTTAAATGCTTTCACATTTAAAATGGACTAGCAATCCTCACCAAAGAAAAATATTAGAAGATATTAGGTCCAATGGCAAATGTAAGGAACATGCACACCACCTCCTTAACCTCTAGGGCACGGCAAACGATCTTGGTTCTTCTTTTTAAAATTTTTATTCTTTTCCTTGAAGTACAAACCTGGCATTTCAGATTTCCAAATTTATGGAAATAAGATGAAAATTCCCTGTGAGCATCAGTGGGAATATTGCAGGGTTCGTTTGAAGCCTGATCCCATACGCCCTGTTGTGAGAGGCATGGAGCAATGTCAGTGGTTGCACAGGGAGACTTGCAGACTCAGGGCTATTTGGCAGATGGCTGAGCACACCTTCCTTTCCCCCAGTGGGTGTCCTGGCCTCCAACAGAGGCTATCAGTAGGTCACTATTCCTGATAAAGATGCCATCATACACAGAGGGAGTTCTTGATAAAAGCTGCCTCTTGAATAAACAATGGGTGAATATGTCTTCAGAGAGAGCTGGATACTCTCCCTCTCTTGTTTTATTTTTGTGAGTGTGAAGGAAAGGAAGTATTTAAGATACCAAGTTACCTGCTTGTTTTGTTATCATGAGGCAGCAAAATGTTTAGACAAGATTTATTTCATGCTGGAAGTTAAACTTAGAGGATCTTTTATTTTTGTAAGTGCCTGATGCTTTGAGCCTACAGAAGATAAAACAGACTCCCTTTGTTGTATTTCCTTTCCCTGAAATTTTATTATTTCCTCTGTATTTGTCAAGATACCTCTTCTTTAATAAAGATGTTCTTTATTTCCTGAAGTATTTTTTAGAGGTAATCCATTAGAACCCCCACAGTCGGGATTCATGACACAGATTGATATACACAGAATTCTGTTTTGTATGATGCAGCTGATCTGGTAAGAGTAATTTCTGAATTTTCTAGAAAGGAATGGAGAGAGTGGATGCACTGTCATTACCCTTTTTGCTGTTCTACACTTAGTTCACTCACAGATAAAGATTTTATCCTGAAATAAGCTGCCATTTGTTAATGCATGGACTATCATACAAAACTGTTGGCAAAATGGAGCAACCTTTGCTATAACCTTACAAGTCTCATGGGTCTCATAGCGATAGTTTAGGCAAATTGATTTCTGGTCATCCGCAGGAAACGATGATGAAATGAAATTTAACAGCTCTTGCACATGAGAGGTTAGCAGGAGGCTTGAGACTGCTTCAGCCCTGAGCTGAGTGAGAGGAATGCCACAAGGCATTGCAGCAGTGTGGTAAGCAGGCAGTGTGTATATTCATGTGCCTCAAATGCTTCACATGAATGTCATGAAAAAATGAGAAAATATTAAAAGGAGATGCAACTTTTTTTGTGCTCATTGTGGGCCGAAGTTGTCTTTGGTGCAACTTGAGAGCATTATAGAGCTTTCCTTCTCTCATACTGTTAACACACAAAACTCACAAAAGATTTTTGCTAGTATTTTCTTAGGAAGAAGTTATTTTCTGGCAACAGTTCCAAAGTTAAGACATATTTATTCACTACAGCCCCATTTTGTATTCCTTGGGTAGAATCCCAAATACCCTCCACTTTCACCTCCAAGGAGTCATTAGCATTTATCAGGTAAATAATCTGTAAAAGGCAGATTATACACCTATAAATCCATTATAATTACACTGATTTCAAAAGTGTTACTGAAGATTTATGCTCAGGTAATTTGGCACACAGTTGGTAAGCTTTCTAAGGAAGACTCTAAATATTTTCTCAAGAGAAAACAGCCCTTACAATGTGCTATTTTTTCTCTTCTATATGTCCTCACCTGCCATCATAATGAAGTATTTTATAAAAATACAGCATGAGGTAATGACAGTAACTGAGAAGGAAAGTAAATTCACACTAGAATATCAATCTGAAGTCTTCCCATCTGCTTTTTATTAACAGAGACCACCATCTTAACATTATTTAGCATCATATTCTTATTTAATGCAGCCTGTATATTCCCTCTTCATCTTGCCTACATGACAAAATCGTTTCTTCTTGGCACACTTTTATACCAGGAATATCAGTTTCAATTGTCATCTTCACAGACTTCCCCAGACTAAATTCTATTAGAGAAAGGCCATTCATCACATATTTTCTCCTGCATATCCAGACACTAATGCACATTTCTGTGCCAATGAACCATTTTGAAGCGTCAGCTCAGCCTTCACTGAAGCTAGGCTGAAACCTGCGATTTACTGTGGATACTGCTTTGTAGAGATTCACAGGAGTCCCAGCCACAGACAGAACCTGGAGTTCTTTGTGCTGCTGCTCTACGGACAGTGTCACATTCATTATTTCTTGACAAAACACAGACACTTAATGCAATGTACGAATATGAACAATCTAATTTAATGGGCATTGCAAAAGGCATTTACTCATTGATGCAGTAGTTCTAGTGACTGTAATATTCAACATAGTCTCAGAAATGTCTTAAATTATTTTCATCTCAATTATAACCTCCTAAGAGTATGTTTGCAAAAAGTCAAAAAGTTAGTGATAATTTGTATGTTTATTTGCAAGAACTTAAGTGTGACTTTTGTGGGAAGAATTGGAAACATGTAGGATACAATTGGTTATAATTCAGGTTATTTTTTCACATAATAGAGGCATGCAGAGAAGCTGTGCTCCAGAGAGAGTTCAGAGGTGTGGGTAGTCTGTAATAGAAAGCATGAGTGGACATTCTGTTGGAACTCAGTTACTGGACATCATGTCATGAACCTCAGATTAGCAGCTTCATTTAAAGTGCCAAGTTACTTAACTGTGTAACCAAAGAAAAAAAAGGAAAACCACATCGTGTTAAGGAAAAATAAAAGGCTGGAGAAAGAAGAAAACAGAAAGAAAAGCACATGATCAGGTTCACCAAACATTTGCACAAACAGATGATTGCAGATTGTGATCTGCTGTTTCTTACACAAATATGCTTATTTCTTAGTTTAGCTTGTAACTTTCACAGATACGTCACAGTTCAAAAAAAAAAAATCTCCTTTTTATTCCAACAAAGAAGGTGGGGGAAAAGCGTTTCCACCTTTGACAAGACTCTCTGCTTGTAGAGATGGATACCAAGATAGTGAGTGGAGTACTGCTGGTACCCATAATCCTGATCAGTCAGGAAGAGCAGTGTTTAAGCCTGTGTCCCCCAGCAAATGCCACCTGGAGAATAAGCGCAGAATTCACCCAGAGGGTTAGGAGAGGTGGCATTGTCAATGGTCTTAAGAAAATGACTGTTGCCCAAAGCAAAGTGGCAGTGGTGCATTTCCCCATCTTCCAGGCTGCGCTGTGATCTGAATAAATCTGGTCAGAACTCAGCTGTGGGCTGAGTTTCTCCTGAGTTTATGAGAAACACTGCCTGATCCCAGAAACATGGGCTATCTAATGAGCACCTGCTTCTTTTTTATTTTTTTAACAAATACGCTTGGACACTTTTTTGTGTGAATAACAACCCAGGTGGGATAATACTTTTGTTCTCAAACTTTCAAAGAAGTTTCTGACCCAAAATGCAGCCAGGATGAAACACTTGTGACAAAATTTCTCTCTTATATATGGCCCTATAAACAGCATGATCCCACACCCTCCCCCACTGCCTCCACCTCCACATAGGTAATTTTGCATTTAATTTGGAGTTTATTTTGTTTTGGATTGATTGACATAGTTTTGGGCATTTTTGCTTTTCTTCAATGGGCCTTAGCCACCTGCAAGTAGTAGAGTGAATCTTGCCAATGAACTTTGTCGTGCTGCTGCTTTTGCATGAAACCTGGTTTTACTGATTGCTTTGTCGATGCTTCTTTCAGTGATCTTAAAACACTCATTATGACAAAATTCTAGCCCTTCCTCTCACAAGACAGCAGGTTTACAGAAACATAGAATAGGTTATGTGGAAAACATCCTTAGGATCATTAAATCCATTAACCCAGCACTGCCAAGCTCACCACTAAACCACGCCTATAAGAGGCACATCTCCTGGTTCTCTAAATCCCTTCAAGAACGGTGACTCAACCTCTACCCTGTGCAGCCTGTTCCAATGCTTAACAATCTTTTTAGTGATCAACCTTCTGATATCAAAACTAACCCTCCCCTGGAGCAACTTCAGTCTATTTCCTCTTGTCCTGTTACTTATTACTCAGGAGAAGAGAGTGATCCCCACCTGGGTGAAACATCCTTTCAGGCAGTTGTAGAGTGGTAAGGTCCCTTCTGAGCCTCCTTTTCTGCAGGTTAAAAACCCCCGTGACCTTCAGCTCATGGGACTTGTGATCAGCTTGACTTCACCAGCTCCATTGTCCTCCTCTGGATTTGCTCCAGCACTTCAGTGTTTTTCCTGTAGTGAGTGGCCCAAAACTGAACACAGCATTCAAGGTGTGGCCTCACCAGTGCCCAGTACAGGGGGCTAATTCCTGCCCTGCTCCTGCTGGCACACTATTGCTGGCACAGGCCAGGATGCCATTGGCCTTCTTGGCCACCTGGGCACTGCTGGCTCATGTTCAGCTGCTGTCACCAGCACCCCCAGGTCCTTTTCCTGGGGCAGCTTTGCAGCCACTCTGCCCCAGCCTGTGGCACTGCCTGGGGTTGGTGTGACCCAAGGGCAGGACCCAGCACTGGGCCTTGTTGAACCTCACACCACTGGGCTCAGCCCATGATCCAGCCTGTCCAGACCCCTCTGCAGAGCCTTCCTGCCCTCCAGCAGATCAGCACTCCCACCCAGCTTGGTGTTATCTGTTAAGTGACTGAGGGGGCTCTCCATTCCCTCATTCATATTACTGACAAAGACAATAAACAGGACTGGCCTTTGTACTGAGTCCTGGGGAACAACACTTTCAACGGATGGCCACCTGGAAGTAACTCAATTCACCACCACTCTCTGGACCCAGCCATCCATTTTTTCTTCAGAGAAGAGCACACCCATCCAAGTTGTAAGCAGGCAGTTTCTCCTGGAGAATGCTGTGGGAATTGCTGTCTATAAAAACCTCTTTTAAGTTCTGCTGTACACCATAGGAGTGGGTTTGTGTAAATGCTGTTCTTAAATCATCAAACAGTCAACCCAGAGTACACTCAGCCTCAGTACACGTTTCTTTCCTCACCCATCCCACATAATAATTTTCCATCTTGTCTTGAAAAGCTAACATAATCTCTTATTTACTGAGAAGAAAAACAAATGCTGGGCTCCCAGTGCCTGTTTATGCATCCAGATGTTCTCCCATTTGCACTGCAGGGTAATATGGAAAAAAGGCTAAGTGAGACTGGTTGCACTCCTCTTCTCACAGAAATATAATTTCTCAAATTCCAGCTTGGTTACAGCAGAAAATTCAAAGACAAAAAACCTTTCTAAAATGCTTTTCAGCTTCTTTATAGCTCATCTTTGAAACTACCCAGTCTTTTTAAAAACACTTGGTTCACTTTCCAGTCACTTTACTTCTTGACCTTGTAGATGTTAAGAAGAAGATCCAGAATGTCTTTATTATCTTGGGGTTTGCTCCAAAAGTTATTTTTTGTGCAGGTGTCCCAGAGGACCAGCTGAAGTATGAGAAACCAGAATCTTTGTGCATTGGCTACCATTCCTACCTAGAAGCTCAGACAAGTGAAATTGTTATTCAAAGTTATTAACAGATATTCAGTTACAGGATGAAAAATAAGATCCATTTCAACAGCAAAACTTATGCTCATGAACCTGCACACACCTGCACAATAACAAGACATACTTGGTTTTGTCTGACTCCGGGTCTGGCTTGGGAATGCTAATCAATCTGTGCAATGCTATAATTATTGGATTTGCTTCATAGCACTTCATAATTATGTACAGTCTGTTTTTCTCCAGTTGCCTATAATCCACCTCTCTCTGACACAGTGAGGGACATTCAGGCTTTGCACTGTACTGGCTATAGCCTATGTTTGCTGTGCTGATGTTATGTGTAACAGTAAGTATTAAAGCACCTCAAGAATTTATGAAGTCCCTGCAAGTGAATAAAGCAGAAATTTAACCAATAGTAACACATCTGAGCATGTAATGCTTTGCTGCTGCTGCTGCTGCTATTAGCAATAGCTGTTTCCATTTTTATAGCCTGCCCCCCGCCCCAACATGCTACTCAAAGCTGGGCATAAAGTACAGATGGTAAGTGCCATGAAATTATGGCTGTCTCTGCCCCACTGGGCAGCAGCCAACCAGAACAAAATAGGAGAGTGGGAAAACTCATTGAAAATGCTTAGGACTCTCAAAACACAAACAGCAGGTTTTTACAGGTCTATCTGGTAAGTCCCTTACTTTGGTGGGTATGATGCTGGCTTCGGACATCCTCTGACAAAATAGCATTGTGATTTCTAGAAGGGGCTCATAAGAGTGTGGGGCAGCCAGGACAATGCAGATCCAGTTTCTCACTCCAGCTTTCATCTCCAAGTCTGCAATGCTGTAGTTGAAACCTACCCTATGCCTGCTGTTGAAACCACATTGTGTCATTCCTGGGTTATTTTGCATTCTCTTCAGAGTGCTTATTATTTTGTTTAATTTATTCACACTTTCTATGATAAAGTTGCACCAATGCAAATAAATAATCATGAGAATAATCCAAGACAACAGTATTGTTCTATTTATCAATATAAGTTTGTTCTCGCTTTTATTCCTGGTACATAATAAAGCTTCCCCTAGGAACTGAAGGCATTTAATTTCAGTTTCTAATGACGAAATGAAGCAAATAACAACCTTTTTGAAGTTTCACCCTCTGGCAAGGCTCACAGAGTCTGGTTTTGTCTCATTCAAAAGGTTTAATGAGACATGGATCTTGTGCATGTGTTCATGGAAAGAGAAAGAAAGAAGAGCTGTCAACAGCTGGGAAGCATGAGACTGTGAGAAACAAAGTAGGCTTTGTGGGCTGGCCTCAGGTATCCCTCACTACCGAGGTCTCCATGTGGAAAATAGGTGGTGCCAGAAGAAGGTAACTGTAAGGAAAGGTTAATGTGCCTCCAAGCTTATCTGTTTTCTGTGACCAAAAAGACACTACCTCTCATAACTAACTGCCTTGTTTATAAGCATTTCGTTGTTTTGATCCAGCCCTGAAAGAGTTTGTTTAGAGCAAATTGTAATCAGTTTTGAGCAATGCCTGGGCCACTGTCTCTACTGGTCCTGACAGACCAGACCTGTAAGTGCTTAAGGGATACTCAAGCTGGAAGAAGCAGTCCCTGGGTGCAATAGAGGGTTTCTTCACAGACTTCACAATAGAGGGGTTTCGTGTTGGCAGAGAAATGCATGGAAAAAGAAGCTGGCAATTGGTAGAGCAAGATGTAGCTGTGTTGCCCACAAAAAGACCTCTATCCCAGAGAAATTAAATGAATTCAAGACATATGAGGGCTTTGGTCTTTTGATTTAGAAGTCATCCATGTGTGGAATGAATTTAAGGGCCTATTTAAAATCCTAATTAATAATGCCTGGCCTCAGACTTTGCTCAGACATCTATTCAGTTCCCTCTCTATTCCATTTCCTCTTTTGGAAACGTTTTTCGAATTTCTATTACACTGCATAGTGAAATAAAAGTGGGTAGCTTTAAGAGCAAAGAACAGTGACTTGTCAGGGCGCCTTACTGAGTAAACACATGCTTCCTAATACTGATATACTTCTGTTGTGTAATATTCCAGATGACCACACACATAGCCAATGCTTAATGCTGCCTCTACCAGTAAGAAATCTGTTCCTCCTCTGGATTTGCACAGATTTCTTCCTTTTGAATAGCCTAGAGAAACATTTTTCTTCATTTCCAAGCAGACAACCTAATTATGTTAAAATGGCTTTCCTTCCAAAACACTAATAGGTGGTTACCTTTGCTTACAATTAGTAGTTCTAACAAAGTTTGTAGATCTTACAATGTGAATACTAAGGACATATTCCCAGAGACTCAGAAAAGGGAGTCATCTCAGTGATGCCAGCTAAGATTAGAAATTCATGATCCCAGGACAGATGTCATGGAAGGTTACAGATACTATTTCTTTAAACCTGAGTGTTATAGAGCCAATTGAAACAAAAAGGAACCTTGAATATTCACTTTGCATTAATCATTATCATGTATCTTGCTATTTCCAGAGCTGGACAAGTAAATAATAAAAATAAAAATAAAAATTTTAAAAAATGTTGTGATTTTAAAAGTATCTTTTAATCATGGAGTTCTAGAATTTAGACACTGTTAGAAAATATTTTCAGAACAATTCTGTAAGACAAATCTCACCCTACACAGTAAGCAAGCTGTTTGACCTGATCACTGAATATATTAAGGACTCAGTTACCTGAGCCACGTTGTTTGTTTCTGTGCTCTGAAAAGATAAACAGAACTTTTCCAATGACCTTTCTTCTGCAGATACTCATAATCTGGAACTGGATTTCTACTTCATAATTTAAGCGTACAATGTTTGTTTAAATTTTGTTTTACTCACAAGTAGTTTTGAAACTACTTTTATGGGCTACAAGGGGCATTGCAAATGGAAGCAAAAGAGATATAAGGACATTTTGAGTAACTCAAAGAATGTGAAGAATTCCTCTCAGATAATCTTCACAGTGTGTTTTCATATTATTGTTTCAGGAAAAGTAAGGAAAAGTAGGCTTGCAAAAAACAGGTCCATTCAGACATACTAAATAGTTTGGTTCTATCTTAAAATTTCTTGCAAATTTCTTG
The DNA here is from genome assembly GCF_000277835.1 of Geospiza fortis. Classification (NCBI taxonomy): domain Eukaryota; kingdom Metazoa; phylum Chordata; class Aves; order Passeriformes; family Thraupidae; genus Geospiza; species Geospiza fortis. Next base: position 634,125 of record NW_005054476.1, on the reverse strand, counting down.
CTGTATTTCAAAGAGCTTATAAAAATGGCAATAATTAGCACAATTACTTCCAGTCTTTATTGTCTGTAAATCTACTGTGATTGTCATCACTTGGCAAAACACTTGCTAAAACGCACAGCAGCAAGGTGTCACATTCTTCAAAAACATATCCCCAGTTATGGAGCATAATACTGAAATACAAAGCAAATTAAAAGAATAATGAGAGTTTCCAGCTTTGCTTGAGAGTGAGAGTTGCTATGGATGAATCATAAAATATCACTCTGAAAATACCCTCATATCCTTCCTCTGGTGTTTTGATCCATACTATTCAGCGAGTATATTTTCTGTACGACACCTAGGCCTGCTATTTTCTCATGCCATAGATTCTTCTTTCTGTTGTCTTTTTTACAAACCCAGAGTAAAGCAGCCCTAGCCAGCTTGCCTCAAAGCTTCCAGGAAGTGTGCTCTGTTTGTTAAGAGCATTGTTCTCTATTCAGGGGATTTCCTTTGTTTATTCTGGCAACACAATTTGTTCACTGCTTCCCCACAGCCAAGGAGACCCAGGGCTCTCACACTTTAATCATGTTCTTCCTAACTGGAATCAGGCAGCAGAGACTTCTGCTGAGACACCTCTGTCCCTCCCCACTCAGTGTCTCATTTTGAAAATGGTTATCTGAATTCCATGGTAAGAGGAGGTTGCACATACCTCAGCACTCCAGAGAAGCTTTCCCATCACCATACATGGCCACTCAACATGAAAATGTTTAACCTTAGAGGTGCATCAGGAAGTAAACTAATTTTAGAGGACAATGTTTCTCCTCCACTATACTGTAGTGAGCGATCTGTGTGCAACAAGCACATGGTGACCTCACACCCAATATATTGCATATTTCTGTACTTGTGGACAAAGCCTGCCATGTATTTGCCAATGCTTATTTCTTGTTTCAGTAACAATATTTTCCCCCCTCCCCATTAATTACAACACTTAAAACACTGTCATACTGAATCAGACAAAAATGCCACATTTACTGACACTCCTACAGAGGCAGGTGTGTCACAGCTGAATACACATGCTGTGAAATACTATTTCAGACACACCAGTTTGAGTCCTTGCTCACCCTCACTCTGCTTTACCAGTTTTACATTCTGCCAGGACAGAGCTGCACAAATTTAGTTTCCCTTCCTCCTTCCCTAACAGTGTCCTAAGCAATATATATTTTCCTGTCATTTCTGCATAGCAACAGAAGTGCAGAAGGAAAGATGGATCAGTGGGTAGGCCTTCCAAAATCACAAATCACACAGACCTTTCCCTACAATTGATTTCCTACATCTTTACTTCAGAAAAAACAGCATGAAAATTCTTTTTTTCCCTATAAAATAGAAAAATTTCATTGATCTAGATCACAGGTACATCCTTTACCTACAGAGCAAGTTAACTGAGATGACCCAAGCAGCCATAACAGGCAGCAGCAGATGTCTCTTTGAAGCATTTTAGCAGACTCAGACATGATCAACACTGAAGTAACAAATACAATAACTACCATGAAAATTCTTCCCTCAATACTTAGATCACCTCTCAGTCATGATTAGTTCAGAACTAACCTAAAGGCATTTTTAATTTGTGAATTTTCTGCCCTCTTTATGCAGAGGTATTATACAGTGTCTAAAAATAACTTGTACCATAGTTCCCAGTTTTGCATCTGTCCTACAGGAGAACAGAGAACAAGCTTTGCCTCAAGCAAAATGATAATTGAGAGAAAGGCTGTAAGAAGTGTCAGCGTCTCTTTCTAATAAGTGGGCAAAGTGGGAAAAAGCCACAGGCAGAATGTCGTGCTAGTTCCATAAAGTGAGCTAATAGGAAATGTCAGCAGTTTTCATGTTCAAGGGGCTGTGTTTTGTTTCAATAAGTCTTTACTGAAGCTGGTAGAATAGAAAATATTTGCCATCCAGCACAATGGAATCTGGTACTCTGTATCACGTTGGAGGATCTGTCAAATGGAAATGGAAAAATGCCTTTATTATACTCCTTATCCATTTTCATAAATCTAGAGGATTTCAGGCCAGGAAAGGACAAGATTATCCTGCTTGGCCTGTGAAGTGTAGTCCAAGAATCCTTCCTTTTCAAGAATAATTCCTCTGTCAAGTCCATATCTTGTGGCTGAAATAAAACATAATTTCTGCAATGCAACATGTCCTTCAATTAACAGCTTTGAAGTAGCTTATGTTCCCAGATAAACAAGACCAGTAGTCAACTGCTTACATAGGTATCTGTGAATTTGTTCAGCAGCAGCCACCTCCCATCAAATTTTATTATGTCATTGTTTACTAGATTTGTTAAGTCATTTTCTCTCTCTCTCTCTTATCTGAAAATTGTTTTTTTGCACAGGTTTGCATCAACTGCAAGAAGTCACTCTTAATTTTCTCACTCTGCTTGACATACTAAGTAGACCTTCCTACATTTTTCTCTACAAGGGAAGCCTGCTGGTCCTTAAAGCATCTTGTTCTTTTATGGTCCATTCCTAGATTTCCAGCGCTGTCCTGAAATGAAGATACTGGATTTGACACAGCCTTCTGTTCCATACGGAAATAACACCATCTCCATGGTTCTGCTCAATAATCCCGTGCTTGGATGTTCCCTGAGCACCAGGGAGACACTACTACTGACTCTAGTACAGACCCAGGTAGGGAATACCACCCTCTTCTTGGCAGGCTGGGCTCCAGCCTTGGCTGCTCCATCTCCTCACATCTCTGAATGCTCAACAGCACTGAACAAGCAGCTGTTTATCCCTGATGTTCACATGTAAAATGTTCACATTTTCATCTAAATTACATTTACTAAATTTTTTCTCTGGACATCAGCATGCTAATGCTCATTAAAAAACCACAAAAATTATGTTTCAGCAAGGCCCTAGTCTCTGCAGACACAAGAGCACAAAAAAGCTGTGGTCCTGCATAATTGTCCCTAATGGAAGGCTCTCATAATTTTCCATAGCACGCATTAAGACCCATGTTCTTCTGTCCATGAAGAATATTTGTAGGATGGCTTTACCTAGCAGTTGCATCATTAAAATCAGTTAAACTTTTGATATATGTGGAATTATTCACATGCAAAATTGTTTGCAGTATCATAGTTCACACTGCTTGATCTAGGTAAGTATAGAAAGTGTAGAAATAGCCTTGATAGTTTTCCTAGCATGCAAATCCTTTTTTTCATCAATAGAATTAGTGATGCTAAAGTCTGTCTACGTAAAGCTAATAGTGGGATTGAAATAGAAGTTAAAAAATGGAATCAGAATATTCAGGTAATGCTATTTTTCCAGTGCAGGGCCATGTTTGTGACAGAAGATGGATTGATGCAAAGAGCTGTGAAGGTGAGTTGGCACTAAGACAAATACAGAGATACTACATGGTGAAAATGGCATCTGAGTAGGAGAGAAAAGCCTACTGAGGTTATAAAAAAGTAACCTCAATGAGCTTTAGCTCAGACTCTGAATTAGACCATTAATTTATTTCAACCTGGAAAAGTAAAACTATATACCATTCTTTGAAAGACTGATGCAATGCAGTGGGATATAAATTTCAAGACAGTGCTAGGATCGTTTTGCATATCCTCTCAAGTATCTTTCAATGCTTGAAAAACATTTTCTTCCACAGAGGAGCCCTTGAAGTCTCATGCTGTATCTTGCCATGGGAGAGTGATCACAGTATGCTTCACTTGGGGGCCTAGGGGCCATCAATGCAGCTGAACGCCTGTGTTTGCTCTGCACAGCTGGGGAGGCTTTGGGAAGGACTCACTAGAGGGTTACTCTATGGAAATAGCTGTCATTTCAAAAGCATATACTTCCATTATACACTTGTAAGGAGTCTCTCACAAAAAGACACTTGTAAGGAGTCTCTCACAAAAGTGATGGAGGCCTTTATATGTAGGATCAGCATGACACCTCACACATAGCATCTTATGAATCACAGATTACTCTTCTCCAACAAATATGCCTAGCTGAAGTACACAAAGCCTTTGGTCTGCTCACACCCTGTGTACTGCAAGGTGTCATGCAGCAGTGGACTCAAGCTCTCCCAGGCATTGGGGCAGTTCGGATTGGAATTTGAGTCCAAGTCTTCTCATAAAGACTATTCCCAGATAGACTTGCTGCATTCCACCACTACATTTTTCACTGTAGGAAATTCCTCTGATAATGGAGCAACATACCATACATGCCACAGAACGCATCTTTCTAACTTACATCAATAGCTGGAAAGAAAATTATTCTTTGTTGGAAAAATTAGTGTCATCTAACTCTCTAAAATGGAAATTATTGCCTATCCTGCTCAGATTTCACAGGCTGGGAATTTCCTTCTAGGACCAAAGATTTTGTAAGTCTTGCTGCTCAGATAACAAATTTTGTTTTACTACTCATGCACCAGGTCTTCAAGATAATGACTTATGAGATCATTATTGTAACACTCTGGGCATGTAAAAATGTTGGCACCTACCTAGAAAGCAGCATGCATGATTTACAAATGTCACCTCCCACCTAGTTCCCAAACTCCTATGCTTTTGCTCTTATGGTTGTAGGACAGACATACACAGAGGTCTCAGACATGATTAGGACATTTTGGGCTGGTTGCTGTAGGGAGAAATGTATGAGGATCCTATTCCTTAAGAGGGTACTCACACAAGAGGCACTGCAAACAGGAAATCTTTTCAGAGCTTGTATTTTTGATGTCTTCTGTAGGACCCTACCATCAACAACCCTCAGTTTCCTTATCATCTCAGCTGTGAAATACAGTTCAGGACCAAAACACTTTCCAAAATGAGAAATTTAATGTGACACAACAAATGCCAACACACCTGACTACTATGCATCCCTACTATGCATCTGATGCATCCCTGTTTCCATGTATTAGTGTGGCAAGGCACATGGCAGGAAGGGATTTATCATCCCTAAAATCTCCTAGGCTACACAGATAACTGATCAAAAGTGCAAGGAGCATAGAAAAAATTAGCATTATATAAGCTTCACTGCTATGACAACAGATCAGTGAGAAGTAACTGCCTGTCGCTTCACTCCCCCCCTGTCAGTGCCAAGACTCAGGCTTTTCCTCTAAAAAGACGAATCTCAGGAGGCTGATACTGCAGGTTCACAGCCAACAAGGAGGCCAGTACCTCTGCACCATTGCTCGTGAATATTCTATGTAGAAGCAAGTAATTTACCTAGTGCATGATCTGCTCTGCCAGCATCTGTACCCCTGCCAGGCAGGGCTCAGGACCTTACCCACGGTTCATGCAGATGCTGCACAGCACGTAGCAGTTAACTTTCTTCCAAACCTCACAGCCATCTTCAAGTCCCTTAAGGCACTAATTTTTTCAGCTGCCCTGGGATATGCCTTGCTGCCTATGGCAACAGAATACAAAGTCATCATAGGACAATAACAAAATAATGAGAGCTAGCATCATCATTATCTATATTACTTGTGCCACAAAGTGCTATTATAGGAACACGGGTAAAAACTGTAACACAACAGATTTTCCACAGCACTCTGTCCCAGCGTTAAGAAACCTGCCACGATGTGGAGCAAACAATGTGGCTTACATTTACCAGACCTTGGAGTGCAGCAGATAAGTAATACTTCCTAACAATGAAATCTGAGGCCAGGTACAGGGTGTTAGTGATAAGGCTGTTATTTATGCCTGTACAGACACAGAGCACCACACACTGAAAGCTACTCCATTAACCTCTGGAGGTTTAATGAGTTACAAACTCAACGGAACTTTTGAAATAGTTGCACACTGCATGGATGATGACTGAAGTGTAAGATAGGCCTCCCATCCACAATGCTTGGTAAACGTCTTGGAAGAAATCGTCTGTGAGCCATGCCTAGGAATAAAAGGAAAGTCACCTCTTTGTTCAGCTGGATTTGGACTGACATGGCAAGATGCTTTTAATACAGTTTAACTTTCCTTGTGTGACAAGCTTAAAGAGAAAGATAAATGGCAGGAGGACTGGGAGAGCACTTGTGAGATCCCAACTTCTGAGGTCCAAATTCACAAGTTTGTTCCTGAAGCAGATTTGTGGTGTAGAATTTTTTTAAATGAGAACATATCTCTTGGAAATACTAAGAAATTTAGCACCTGTTTAATTAGAATAGTCCTTTTTACATGTAGATAATAGATCATCTGCAAGCTGGAGGTAAATTTACTCAGATTGAATTTGCAAAGTTTTGTTCCCTGCTGAGGAAGAATCATGTGTGCTGGGGAGGAAGTTCTTCAGCAGCTAGAAAGGTGTGTCCTGCTCATACATACAACCTCTGAGATCCATAAGAGAATTGGGCCAGTAGTGTTGCTGCTACCATTCTCAAGAGACCTATTAAAATTAATTGCTAATTTTCTGAATCATTAGGGTATGCGTCATTGTTGGATAAAGTCCTAATATCAACCAAGTGTGCTGCTATCCAGCAAGCCTTGCTGTCTTGGGACAGACTAGCTCAGAATCATGCTCCCAGACAGGTGCAACTTTTCTCTATTTCTGTTTTGTAAAATGTTTATAATCCGTTAACACATGGGAATTCAAATGTTTATTATCAACAATCAAAGTTGTACTTTAATAGCTTTTAAATAGGATATGTTGTTCAGAATTATTTTCAAAAAGCAATAGAAATAATTATTCAAATATCCTATAGTTGGCAATATCTCTTTTACTTTTACATGTGAGACATGTTTTAGAGCCAAAGTGTGATCTTGTATCAACTCACCTAGATCTTACGTGGAACTCTATTAGCATGTCAGGCTATAGGACCATTGATCTGACTGGGACCTGGGGCAGTTTCCTCTTTCAAAGTGGGTCATGTATCACCTTGCAGCTTTTTACATGAAATGGACTTAATATCAATCCCTTTCAGAAATTAAGCTCACTTTGCTGGCATGTTGGAGTAAACATTAGATTTGGAAGTCCTCCGTGGCTATTTTTTTCCTTTAAGACCTTTTACCCTGTCATGCTACAGCAACCTAAACACTGTACCCCATATTCTTAAGTTGGCATTTTGAAGTTTTCCCCTTTTTTTGTGGCTACACATTTTGAGCTTTGACATCTTCATGTGGAAGAGAACAATGGTTGAAGAAGCAGTAATTTCTTAACCGCTTTAGGCAGAGGTCAGGCAGGGCGGTAAGCCGAGAGTCAAGGTAACAATGCAGCTGACGGTCCCATTGTAGGTGCTTTGTGTGTCAGTGAACTTGATTCATACTTAGTGTGAATAGAGGAACTCTCAGCTATTTCAGGAATGTCAGCAATTTTGTCGTAAAGAAACTTTGATCTTGCTCCAGTTTCCCAGGCTCATTCATTAGCTGTGAATGTGGAGGCTAAGATAGGCTCTCTCTCTTCTGGGAGATTGACTGCCTGAAACTTAAATAAATCACCTGCTTTTTCTCCCTGTCCTCCTGGCAATAAAACAGTCCCTCGCAGGTCCTCTTGGCATATGATGAAACTTTTGACTCCAAGGAAATCTCTCTCTGATGCATGGACTGAGAGGAATGCCTTTGATTTTTGAAACTGAAGGTCAGATTTTATAAACATACCACCCCAAAGCTCATCAGTCCCCATCTACCCCTCCCCAGTAATATGAGATATGCGAGTGACCTTTTGATACTTCTGACAATGTGGAAGTTGAAGAAATTTCTAGCTTTCAGGAAAAAAAACACTTGCCTTTGTCCTGCCAGCTCTGTGAGTTTTGAATTGTGAAGTTCTGTTCTTTCTTCCTGAACAGGCTCTCTCACACCAGGGCTGTTGAAGTAGCGTCTGAGTCCCTGAGCACCATGAGCACCAGACAGGCTAAACTCTCATGAGCTATTTACTCTCTCACCCTCTCTGCAGAGACAGAAGCATATGCACAGGGAAGTTTTTCTGGGCAGGGTTTGGAGCAAGGGGCTCTTTCTCTCTATTCTGATTTGGGATAAAAATTAATATTCTATGCTATCTTTCATTTTTTATGGTATTATAATAATACTTTTAAAACAAAGATACTTTTCTCTAAGGATCTGATTTTGTTTCTTTCAAAAACAATTAAAGCTCACTTTCCACCTCCTTTTCTCTTTGTCCCTGCTGTGAAGCAGGAAGTCATCTTTAAAAATATGTTAAGTGAAGTAGAGAGAAGCTAATTGATTCATCCAAAGGTCAGATGGTGTCAGAGCCGAAGCAGAGAATGAAGCAGAGCATCCCAGCTCTCCTGTCCTAGCATTCAGAAAACATGCTCTGCCTCAGGTTCCTCTTTGGCACCACTTATGTTTTTTAATTTCACCCAGTTCATTTTATCTCAGGTCCCAGTTTTTCTATCTTCCAGTTCATTTTATCTCAGGTCCCAGTTTTTCTATCTTCCAAAGTTTCTGGCTTTGCAAGCAGCACACTCATATTCTCAAACAAACAACACCCAGAATTCACCAGCACAGTTGTTAAGACTCCTAATCTTACATGTACTTACCTTAGGAAAAGAAATCACAAGAACACTTGTTCAAACAGTTTTTGTGCCAGCCTTCCCCACGTTTAATCTTATTAAAATGTTTTCACTATACAAAGGGATTCAGAAACATGTTTTAGAACATTTTCCAAACATTTTTTAAGATTATTAACTTAAAGCATTAAAGTTGCCAAGAGATGAGATTTTGAAAGCAGTGAAGGCAAGATTCTAGAGCTCCATCTCCTCAAAGCCCATTCTTTGCATTTTCCCTCATTTCAGCAAAGGTTTGGAGATGGAAGCTCTGTGTCAAGCACAGTTGCTGAGTCTGCCAGTCATTTTAAGGGTGTTAGTGCCGACTGGATTTAAAGAGCATTTGTTCAGATCCTCAAAAAGCCAGTCTGTTACGATATGGTGAAGCCTGCCTCCTTGATTATCCATCTACCTACAATATGGTCAGTACCAATGACAGAGAAAGCCATTTTTTCTGCTTAACTCTTGGGTAAAATTAACTTCTGTATGCCAGAGGCATTATCTTTTGCACTCATCTTTATAGCCCTACCATGAAAATCATGATATCTTTTACTTGCTTACAAGTCCAAAATGATATAGGATTAGCAGAAATCATACTTTGCAGTCCTAGAAGCAGCCTCTCCCAGTGCTTTGTGTGTGTAATGAGAGGTGCTGCAGGGAGGAACGAGATTCTCTTCTTATCTGCATACTGCTTTTGAAATCACTTACAGCTTTCTTGGACAATGAATGTATTTTCCCCTGTTAGGCTGGGATATCTGCTACAGTCTTGCTCTAATGCACAATAAATCAAACCATTCAAGTATGCCATAATAAAAATACTTGCTTTGAAGTGCAACCTTAAATGTCTAATTCCGTAGTAGTAACAACGATGCCTTATCATAGTTTTTTTTCCTTCAGCCTCTTTTCTCTGTCTGGTTATTTTGTTAACACATGTGGCTGTCTAACAATTGCATTTTTGATTCCAGATGTTTTGGCAAGAGAAAGCATTAAAGGGTCATATACATCCCAGAAACCTTATACCACCCAAGTAGCTGTTGCATCAATTACTAGTGCAAGCCTACCAAGATAATTCCCCCCTCCTTCTTCCCCTACAGCTAACCCTTTAGTCATCAATACAAAATGACAGCAATTCTTTTCCACAGCTACTATTACAAAAAAATCCAGGGTGGGAAGTTTAAAGCCTCATGCAAATAAGATCCATGTGGTTTTGATGGAGGAAGAAAAAGATATTTTAATTAAATAATGAGCTCAGCCTCTTTCATGATGAACACAATGAGCAGCTCATTGATAAAGGTATATTTGGACACAGAGACATGCATATATGCACACACATGCATGCGAAGGTACTTCTTTTGCAGGCTGTTTATTATTAGTCTTGAACAATGCTTTTCTTCTGCAGGACAACAGAAGAAGCGAGAGTAGGCTATCACTAATTTTATTCATATTTTCATGGCAGAGGTGTATTTTTTGAAGAAGATAACCCTATGTTTTTCCACTTGTTGTACAATACCATTACCCCTTGGTATGGACCTTTCCAAGGTGTTCCTCCACTGCTTGTAGTCATGAGTCAACAGAGCAATAAATTGAGAGATCCTAGATTGCAGCCTAACAGAGATTAAACCCTGAAACCAGCTGTTCAAAATAGAAGAAAGAGAGATGCATATGAAGTCAGAGAAGTAAAAATTACAGATTATTTTAAACAATTTTCTGTATCTCATCTCCCATGGGAAATAAGGATATGTAAATTACTGGCCTATTACCATACTTCCTCCTACATTTTCTCCCACTCTAAAAACCTTATCACATGTTGCAGTATTTTTCCTTTCTTTTTAGTAAAGTTGAAGTCCCATCATAGCCCCAGGGCTTTGGATTAAATTGGGCAAACCATAGCCAGACTTTGTGCTCTGTGCTTTCCAAAGAATCTATCATTTTTATTCTGGATGGTAGCCACAAGGGAGTGATCAAACATGTTAATTCCTGAAAGGAGTTGCGTGTAAAGGCCTGTCAGTTCTGCCATTGTCTGCAAGGACAAGCAAAAGCAGATTTCTTTCTCTCACCTATCTGGGTTACAGCAAACTCTTGACAGATCAAATGCCAGATCTTCAGACTCAGTGAATGGCAGGGTACACATGGCTTCATTGCCTTTAATTCCTGATAGTGCAGGACTTCATGGGGGAAGGCATGACCAAACCTAGATTGAAAGAGTCAGAACAGAGAAGAACAGAGTAGAAAAGAGATGGGGTAATGAAAGCTGTGACTAGGCAGAGACCTTGGAAGTGAGGAGTCTAACCTGAAATAATATCTAGAAGATGCCAATTCAGAGAGTAATGACTAACTGAAAGTCACAGGCAAAGAAAATTATTTTAGCAATTGCATTTTTACTGGAGTAAAAAAGAACACTACTTGAGATCCTCTGCAGAAGAGGAAAATGCATTATGAGAGGGGAGAAGCAGCAGAAATTATGGATAAACACTGGACCAGTGAGATGGAGGGACACAGACAGATATGTCAAGAAAGGGTCCGTGCTGCTATAGAACAGACTAGCCTGGAGTTTTCCAGCCCAGTATTTGCGGGTGTCCCAGGCCACGGCAGCTCATCCAGGCAAGGCTGTTCTCAGCTTTACATGTCCCAGGAGAGAACTAGCAGGAGCTGGATATTGACCCAGAAGGAATCAACATCAAGAACATGAAAATGTGGGGGAGATGAGGCACAGAGACTCTTCCTGCTCCCACAGGAGCTCTTGCCGTCGGTCTGTCTGAATGTGGGGACTTCCTTAGCCCGCATGCCATGACCCCCTAAACTTCATACCCCTCAACTATGGCAGGGAGATGATAGAGTTTTCAAGAATTTCCAAAATCATCTAATAAAGTAACTAATTTTTCCTCAGAGTCTTTTTGACCATTTAGTGAACTCTTACCATAGTAAGGAGTGCTGAAATGAATGTCTGCATCTTTAAGCTTTGCAGACCCTAGAACATATCTCTAGGGCTAATGTGTAACAGTAATATTTCAAGGTCCTCCTGTAGCTCCCCAGTGCCAAATTCACCAACCTACTTTCTTAGGAGTGTTTTTAAAAAATCTCGCTTGGTTTTTCTGGAAGACTCTGTAGCTGAAACTCTAGTATTTCTTTAGCCAGGGAGGCTAACATGAGCAGAATGAGTATCTGAAGTTCATTAAAAGCAAGTGATGTGAATAAGAACCTACAAAGAGAGCTATTAATAATGCCTGAAAAACCAACAAGGCTTCAGGATCTGGCCAACTTGTGCAGCTTTCACATTAAATCATGGAATACTGAGCCCACTGAATGAAGGCCAGTTCTAGGGAGACAAATTATGGCAAAAGATATACTTCTGTTTCAGTTTGTACAGATGCCATCCCACTTGTCTCAAACTGATAGGGACTGTTAAAGAGCAATCACAAACAAAAAGGGAAGACTGGTACTTTATTTTAAGTAAAATAATGCCATAATTTTTCTTGAGGAAACCAAGAAGGGTAAATAATATAGTTTCTATACGGTTTTTCATGTCAATAATTATTGAAGTAGCATAGCCAATGATTTCTAACCAGCCAAACTAGCTGCTACTATATTGCATGTCACACACCCACGTTTTTTAAAAATGAAAAGGATGGTACTTCAATTAGGTTAAAATCTCAAACCCTAAACTAGGTCATGTTCATTTGTTACGCTGCTCCTGAATATTAAAACACTAAAAATTCCAACCTAGAAGAGTACATTCTCTGCTTCTTTACATATATGCATATACATGCATGTATACAAATACATTCAGATCCATATATAATTTATCTTCATTTATTCAAGAAGTCCACTCATGATATTCAGCTTCAAAATGTTAGAAAAATGATCTGTCAAAAGTTGGTCAGAAGGCTTAACACAGTGCAAGTTTTTACCAGTTGTTTTTTTCAATTTACCAATAGCTATAATAAGTGATAATGACGGAGTCCATGTGGAACATATTCCATATTATTTATGACACTAAAAAAACCAAGATTGGACTTCCCCATACATTCATCATCAAATCACTTGCACAACTGAAAATTACAAGCAAACTGAGATTTCTACTGGCAAGACACCTGGGCAGAAGCTCAGACCCCAGGTTTTTTCCTCTCTTATTCTGAAACAAAAGAAATGTCCATTGGAACAAAGGGGTCCCCAAATGTTCCCCTCAAAGGAGACAAATACTAGACCAAAACACTGCAAACAGTCAATCAAATGGCTGTGGAGGCCAAGAATGTTGAGAAAGAATCTGAGCCCTTGGCTGCTGGAAGCTGTAAGAATTCACCAGGGGAAGGTGAATTCTGTATGTGCCTTTTGCAGACGCTGAGCGTATGCTGACCACTGTCAGCAGAGATGGGATGCTGAGTAAGACAGGCCTTTGTTCAAGCCCAACATTTACACTCCTGTGCCAAGCAAAAATGGAATTACTGTAAGGGAAAAATAAAAATAATTTCTTTACTTCCACAAATGCACCTGCCATTCTCTTTTTCAGTATCTGCCTGCAAATCTCCTTGAAACTATTCTGAAGAAAAAATTTATGAAGACATCATTTATTGTTGGGTCTTCCTCCTCTGTAACAGTCAGTCAAGAGCAAGGCAGCTGGCTTGAGCTTTGCTTTGTGGTTAGACATATCTTCCTGAGCCTGCCATTGCAATGACAGTAACTGCCAGATCCTCTTCTCTTTTTTGATGGCTTCCTTTGTCCTCCCTCACTCTTTTACCTGCCTCACTAAAACTATTTACTGGTGCTGTGAAATTTGGCCCTGTGAATAAAAGCTTAGGTGCTGAAACAAAGAGATGGAAAGATTCCTCAAATGAGTTAAAATGGGCTGATCACATGTATGTACAATATATGCACCTTCCCTTTTACACATCCATTTTCTCTTTCAGGTAAATATTGATATTGAGTGTGAGGAGATCACAGTGAGTCCAGATCTGAAATTTGGCAGGTGTCCACCTCTTTTTAGGACCCTAAACTAAGAGTTACTAGAGATTTAGATATCTAAATGCAAATTTGAATATGGTAATACAGAAAATAAGACATTCGGTTGTGCAGAAGTATTTGTCTTTGTTGAGATGTACTGAAGATATCTTTATTTCATCACACTTGACCAGGAGATAGCCATCACTTAAGGTCTCATTCATATTAGCTCTCCCTGTGTTGGAAGTGGAACTACTCTAACTCTTGCTCTCAGTGTAACATATACTTAATTCTATATAAAATGAAATGGATGTCTTCTTTGCCCTAATTTTTAAAATTTATTATGCTTCAGAGGAGCATTAAGAAACTCTGATTACCATCAAACAATTTTAAACAATGTGGTTTCAGCTCTGTCTCCAACCGGTTACCTCTAAGTCAAAATATATTAAGTGTAGCTAAGAATTTACCAATTATTCCAGAGGTGTCAGGTTATTTCGAGGATGATTGCTGTGGTGTCCCTGTCACTAGCAAGTGCTAATCCAGGCATGTGAACCCTGGCATTTATACCTACTAGATAAAGGATGGCTTTATCTATTTAGATAACTAAGTTATCCTAGGAGTTATTTTGACAAACTCATGGGACTTAAATGCAGTTACCTTTCAGAAAGAGAGCAGAAGACTCTTAATTTTTAAATGGATTATTTACATCAGTATGAGATACAAACAATAACTACAGATCCTAATTCCTATGATAATTAGGAAAATAAGAAAGAAAAAACTTGAAACAGCTAGAAATCCCCTCATACTTGCCTCCCCTCCATCTCTTAGCTTGTCAATACCCTAGTTAAAGATATTGCAGAATTTCTCATGACTCTGACCAGAACTGCAGGATCCTCTGCTCCAGAACTATGTACAATACGTATTTTCTATTAAATGGTACCTTCTTCTGCTTCTAGCCTCATCCAATGTATGTCTAAATAACACAGCCTGGTTTCCTTTCCTGCTCCTTTGTGTTTTTCTGAAGTAATTCCTGACGTGCTCTAACCACAGATCTATAATCTAATACTAATCTGCCTTCTATAATAAGACAAAGTGAAGCTGGAAATCTCTTCTGGATCTGCAGGACATGAACTGAACAGCTTAAAGAGCCCACAATAGGCAACAATATTAGAAAAAGTCAGTCAAGGAAGGCTTTTACCAAGATATTAATCACTACAGTATCAAACCAAAAATGCAAATAACCCCACACAGATATAGGAAAGAAACCCCCAGAAGAAACTGATGGAAGCTTGCATTAGAATAAAAATTTTAGGACAAGTGCCAACTAATGCCAGAAAAGCCGTGGAAGGCTCAATTTAAATCCAGTAGAATAACTTACAAAGCACTGTGGAAAGATTTAGCTGCATGACTCCTGCTATAATCTAAGAAAATGAAGAAGCTAGAAAGCTTGCAAGTATCTCAAAGGACAGTATCTCTAATGTTCTTTTCCCTCTTCCATCTAACCTCATTAAACTTCCTATATTAGGTGTTCTTCCTGCCACAGTTCAAGTAAGTTAGTCTTCAGCTGAGTTGCCAGCGTGTAAATCACAGTTTGTGTTTGTTTTGGGGTTTTTTCCTAGAGCTTTCAAATGGTAGTGGGGATAGCACACAAGAAATGACAGGGTGCGTTCATCTGTGCTGCTGGTCCACTGATCTGAGAACCAGCCACAGAACCAGCACAGCTAGGATTCAAGAACAGGCCATCTTAACTGACCAATGGGTTATATCCTGGGCACAGCTGGTCTCTTCTTCAACTTTTTGGCAAGCTTTAGAAGAACTCATGAATTTTCTATGCTACTGGTTTGATGCTCAGAGGGCTTTTTAATCGGGAGCTGTGGGTTGGTGAATAACACAGGCCAGCAGCAGCAGTACAAGCACAAAGGTGAGGTCAGCATCCTGTTGGGTATCAATGGCAGCCCAGCTGACATGATTTTTCACCCTGTTTCCCAATGTCAAACTTCACAGTTCTGCTGAAATTGATGCATTTTTACTGGAGTGGAGTGAGTTTCATCTCTACATAACCAGATGACTTACAGTTTTTACAGTTCCTGTAATAAGAATGAAACACAGTCTTTGAAGACTAAAATGTAGTAATGTACTCTGAATGCACTTCACTGGAAAATGCTTTGTGTGACAAGCCAGTGCAGCTGGATGGATGGCTTCCTCTCCATTCGAGGACAAACGGAAACAGGAGGATAATGCAACGCCTTCTCCAGCCAGAACATGCCTTGTACAGAAGCCTCGTATTCAGATGCATTTATAACTGTGGGCCATGACACAAAGTCACAAAAGAGGTACAAGCTGCTCCTTACAATGGCCTGATGCCTCAGCCATAGACAAAGAAAGCTATTGGCTAAGCAGCACTTGGAGCAGTCTGTAATAGAATCCTTCTCAGCTTTGGTGTGAGTGATGTGCCTACTAATGATCTCACTGGCTGGTCTGTATGTCATAAAACTCAAAACGGCTCAGAGGCTCAAGGGACAGGCTGTCTGATTGAGAGAGCTGGAAGAGGACTGTGGGCCCTTCAGGGATGAATCACAGACAGCAAATAACATTTCCCACTGCAGTACAGGACCAGGCTGGGTAAGCATCTAAGACTTGAGGCTCACTTCCCTAGCTGTCTAGGCTCAGACAACTCTGGCCTGGTAAAAGGAAGGGCACCACCACAGCACACAAACAATCCATGGCCACCCCAGCACAGTGTTCCTTCCATAGGTTAAACACCACTTCCTCACTTCCCTAGCTCCTAGGCAGATGACAATCTGCCCCACTTGGTGAAGAGCTTGGCTGCATGAAAGGATCCACACAGCCCACTGCTGTCATATAGCATAATCTCCTGCAGAAAGATTCCCAGCACAGTTTATGGGTGTATGTGTGCAGAAGAAAAACTGAAAGGAAATTTAAAAATGCTCCTATGGGATGCAGTGAGAAACTTCCGCTCCTCAGAGGTACAAATCAGACAGCAGAAGCCGATCTTTTGTTCCACATCCTACAGAGGATGTGGAACAAAACTCAACTCTCCCACTTCATAGATTAAGAAATTCTGCTACATTAAACTTGCTTATTAACAGGAGATTAATTTCTGCTGTCTTGCCCTCTGACAAGCCACAATAATGCAAATCAAAATGTTCATGTCACACCTTGATGGTAGGAAAGCTCAAAGAGCAGACTGGCTGAAAGGAAAGGTACTTCATGAGGAGACAAGGTCTGCATGAGTGGTCACTGGCCTTAAATTGAGGTTCTGGACCTTCCAGCATGTCACTAATCACCTCTGACTAGACACCTCCATGGCAGAAGCTACTTAGCTGGATTGAACTACCCAAATAGGTGACGATTCTGGCTTACATGGACACAAAGACACCAGCAAAAATCCAGGAGCTTAGTGAGACCACTTCTCTCATGACTGCTGGGAGAATCTCTGAACAGAAAGAGCCAAAAATATACAGGCAGATTTGTCTACAGTAGAGAGGAACATATCTAATTCTGCAGAAAAGCATCCCAGAAAAAGATCCATCCTGATATTCCCTGATCCTCAGTCCATCTCATGCCAGCCCAGTACGCTTTAATCTGGGCTGAAAAGTTTAGTGGAAGAATTTCAACAGTCAGCCTCCTTCTGTCACCATCATACACGAGAACGGATAGGAAAAAGCTCTGCCTTCCTGATTGCATTGTTGCAGGCTGTTGTACCTCAGGATGGCTCCAAGTCTTTTATACAAAGGGTCCTCACACTTCTCCTCGTAATGGAAGGTCTATTGGTCTAAATGAAACTACCTAGCATTTTGTTCTGGAAATTAAAATAATATTGGATGTTACACACTGAAACCTTAATGAAATAAAGAAGCTTCAAAGACTTAATATTGATGCAATGCAGACATGTATTGCTTTTATATAAAACAGGAGTAGCTGTATGCACATTGTTGTAATCTCAAAATGGCACCCTATTATCAATATGAGATCAAGGCCTGAGATATTAAAAATCCAGCTGGAAATAGCAGTTTCCCAGAAAAGCAGATTGCTCTATGACAGCTACCCCACCCCCAAATAAAACCTAAGTGAAACCCAAAATGACAACAAAACATTGAGTTTGTAGTGCTGTCTTTCATTTTGACATTCACATCTAAGTATCTAAAGGTAAAATTAGCACTTTATATACAGAACAGGAAAGAGCAGGGTTTAGGGTTTTGTTGTTGGGGCTTTTTGTTGCTTTGGGTTTTTTATTGGTTTGGTTTGGTTTGGTTTGGTTTTGGTTTTGTTTGTTTATATGTTTGTTTGTTTGGGGTTTGTTTTGGTTTGTCTTTTATGTAATCTATAAACATGTTTCAGAGCTTAAATAATGAGGCAAATTTTGAACTGTCTGTGTTCTTCCACTAGAATCCAAGAAGAAAAATTTTGGTCTTTGAATTTGTAGGAAGTGTTGCTTTACGTTGTTATGTGAACCTTTCAACTCAGTTATAAAAATGCTCTGGGCTTCAGAACAATTCAAAGGTGAGAAATGAGACAGAAATTGTATTACATTGCAATCCTGAGATACGGCAGACTTTCCTAAGATGTCAATTCACACAGCTGTGGCTTTAGAAGAATTAGACACACCTAGCAGATCAAACCCAGATACCAAGAAAATGTTCCCAGGACTGAAATGATAAACATGCTGACATCACAGTAATTGATTTGTTTTTAAAATGCAAAGGCCTGTGCATAAAGATTATACTTTGATAAAAGTCCCATCATTTGAAATGTGTAACTATTTTTGATAGATTACTTCCCAGAGCAGCTGGAAAACATGATCCACTAAAGATAAGATTGTTCCTACAAACACATTAAAAAGGACTACAGGGAATCAGTTATAAGGCAAGTGAATTTAGAAAAGGATGTAATGAGTTATAGTAGTAGAGGAATGTTGTTCCATCCCAATCAGAGACAGTGTCCCTGGGTTACAAGATAGATCTGTGCTGGTTTTCACTGAGTTTATTTTCTTCACAATAGCTAGCACATGGCTGTGTTTGGATTTGCATTGAAAGTGATGTTGTTAACACAGGGATACTCTTGTTATTGCTGAACAACATTTGGACCTTTTCTACTCCTCGCCCCAACCTAGCAATAAGGAAGCTGTAGATGCACAAGCAGTTGTGAGGGGACATAGCTGGAACAGCCGACCCCAGCAGGCCACAGGAATATTTCATATTTTATGGCACATTTCTCAGCATTTAAAGCTGGGGGAAGGAGAAGGAAAAAGGGAATCCTTCAAGAGATGGCCTTTGTTTTTCCCAGTAACTGCTGTGTATGATGGGGCCCTGCTCTCTTGGAGACAGCTGAACACCTGCCTGCCCATGGGAGGCACTGAATGAATTTCTTATTTTGCTTGGCTTATGTGCATGGCTTTTGCTTTCCCTATTACACTGTCTTTATCTCAACCCACAATTTTTTTCACTTTTACCTTTCCAATTCTCTCCCCTATCCCACCAGTGCAGAGTGAGCAAATGGCTGTATGGGGATCAGGAAACAGCTGGTGTTAACCAAAAAAATCTGAAAAAATTCTGAATCTGAATTACCTTGAATATCTCTCTTTTAGAGGCTCTTTCTCATATTCAGAACCAAGTCTGACTTCACATTTCACATATCACTGCTAAATAAAACACAGTATATAATTACTAAATAAAACACAGTATATAATCATCCACACAGTGTAAAATTCGGATCCACCGAGAGACAGAAATATTTTCTAATCAGGATCAGCTGTATAAAGGTAAGGAAGCCAATGTACCAGGATGGAGTTTTTACCAACATTAATAAGATGTGAATTGTTTTGTGGGAAAAACTTACTTAATGGAACCTTTCCATTCATGTACTTCCACCCACTAAGAACTAGGTTCACATCAAGGCACTGGCATGTAGAAGAGAACAAATTTAGATAAATCTTAGAACATGTTTTCAGAGAGGATGTTGAAATCCATCATCTGTTTTCATGAAATCAGGACACTTTTCAATACCAAAATGACCAACTACTCAAATTTCAAACACCATAATTTTTCATCACGGGTTTTTGTGTAAACTTTAGGTGTATAAAATCAATAAAAATGAAAAATAAAGCTCAAGTGTAAGTGTACTATACTTTTTAATTATTGAATTATGGGTGATAAAAATATTTCCACTATAATATCTGGAATAAATAAATAAGGGATAATGGTTACAGTATATTATAATAATATATGCTGAATGATCAATTAAGAGTCACTATATTTACAGAGTATAAATATTTTATGTGAAGAAACAGGAAGAGAGTGGCTCAAGGTCATTGGATGAGCCTCCCTATCGCATTAGTACAAAAGTGGCAATAGAGAAGATATGACATTTTAGCTAAACAAGTGCTTTATGTGAGCACAGTTGAATAAACTGTTTTGCAAAGGGTACTTCAATTGGATAATAGCCTGGTAATAAAGAAGGGCAATAACTTCTTTACAATATACAGAGCTCTATTATCTACTCTGCCAATGCTTCTTCTCTCCCTCTTTTTCCCAGAGGGTAAGGGGTGTGGAGTAGATTCAGTCACTGTTCATTTAAAGAAGAGGCTCTTAATTTAAAGAGATTATTAGGCATTAATTCATAGTAAAGAATTACTATGACTGACAGACACTGGAAGGGAAACAAACTCAGAAGCTGAGCTGTTTCCTGAACAATACTTGACCTTACCATTGTTGGTCAAATAGCAGTCTTGCAATGAGAACCAAAGTTGTTTTACCATGGAAATTAACACAAGGAGAAGAAAGCTTGTCACCAGGATTGCAAAATAAAGTGAACTGATCTGATAATACATTTATAAATTACCACACTTTATCTACACAAACAAAACTCATTCCAAACAATGTTTGTCAAAATATTTAATCCCCAGTGGTCTCAACTTATACCTTTGAAGTAAAAAGGGAACTTGATATCTTCCTATAATACTCACAAACAGAGCCTCAGACTCCCTTAGATATACTGTGTTAGGGCCCTGGCTCACTTTGAAAACAACAGAAACTTGCCCTCTTCAACTCACATCCACAAGCAGCCAGTCTGGACCTGTTCTCATACCCTCACAATTACTGACTTAAATAACCAGATGGATGTAATTCAGAAATCTGTCAATATGATAATCTTTCATCTACAGCATGACTCCAAATTAGTAATCTAGTCCACCCAATCCCATTCTCTCAGTCTACAGCCAGCTGCAAGTGGTTTGGGAACTGCTGCTGAATGATAAAACAGTTTGGAGGATCTACCACCTCTCTGGGCAACATGTTCCATTGTTTCATCAGTCTCATTGTAAAAGATTTCTTCCTTATATTTAGTCTGAATCTACCCTGATTTAGCTTAAAACCATTACCCCTTTGTCCTGTTGCAACAAGCCCTAATAAAAAGTCTGTCCCCATCTCTTATATGAAGTACCATAAAGTACTGAAATATTTAAGTACTGAAAGGCCCTGAAAGGCCTCCTTTAACTACTGAAAGGCCTCAACAGTATCTCTCTGGAGCCTTCTCCAGACTGAACAACCTCAACTCTCTCAGCCTTCTTTATAGTGATGCCTTAAGAGGTTGACCTGGAACAGAGGCTAGGCAGAGTTAAAGGAATAAAGCAGGTATTTATTAAAAGGTCTTCAAAGGATACACCTTGGGCAGTACAAGAGCCCAGCTGGGGCTCTGCCCAAGATGGACCCAAGATGGACAACCAATCACGACTTTTCACACTTTTATAAGTTTTGGTCCAATTAACATATTGGGGTTAATTGTCCAGTTACAGCTCTAGGTTATGAAGTCCCATCCTCCCAGACTACTCTCCCCAGTTTGCTGTTGTTTGTACCTTTTTGGGCCTGAAGCTCCAAGTGTCCTTGGTTCTCAGTCTGGAAAAGGATTGTTTGTCTAACTGCCCTGTGAAGAGAACTTGCTAATACTTTATATGAAGTTCAGAATCACACACTAAGGCAGTACAGAATCTAAAAAATATGAAAGCTAAATTTATGGCATCAATAGGACAGGTGTCCAGCCGCTTCATCATTCCTCCTCTGGACCTGCTCCATCAGATCTGGTTTTCCTATATCGGGGATTCCAGAACTGGATGCAATATTCCAGTCATTAATGAGCTGTGGGGATCATTGCCACAGGAGACCAAAGTGAAAAATTCCTTCAAAAAGTAATCAGATATTTTTATGCAAAAAATCAGTCAGAAGCTAGCATATACCTACCATGTGGTGACCCTATGACTCAGGAAGTCCCTAAACCACAGATTGTACTAAATTTGGACAAATGCAAAAAGGGCTGCATTCATCAGTGTCTGCTCCATGCCTTGTTTTTTTCCTAAGCATTGGATGTTTCCTACTTCCAGGGGTAGGACAATTTGCAAAAAATATTTTTTTTGCTTTAGCTGGTACAGCTTTTCAGGTAAGAAAGGACACAGATGTGAGGACCACTAAAATCAAGGATACAAGCCTACATTTCTAGCTGCAGAAATGTAGGACAGAGCAGATGGCAGGTAAACAGTGCTGGTGCTTCAGGAAATATCAGGACTAACTTTTCTCACTGTTATTTTACCTTTGTTATTCATCTGTTTTCTAGATACTTAAAGAGGAAAGACATTTAGAATTTCTGAGCTCCATCCCTCAAATGTTTTCTTATTTCACTTACAAAAAATGATTTTTCACAACTTGTTCATATTCTTTTTCAGACCTAGGTAAATCAGGAGCAGAACAACTGATGTCACTGAGCTAGAGCCACAAACTGATCATAATAGGTTTCGAAAGTTACTGTGACATTCTACAGCCTCAGTACTGAGCCTAATAGTGTGTTCCTATTGAAATATTCATTAACTGAACACAATTAGTTTACAAACAGATATTTCAGACAAAATAAATAAGAAAATATACAAATTTATTTTATCACTAACCCAAGGCCTTTAAAATCCTTGAATAATGCAAATCAAAGCAACTGAGAAAACTAAATTTATTTTTCAGAGAAATGTTCTTTATACTTGCTTCAGCAGTAAGGGTATAGGAGCTCCCAGAGGGACAATCAGAAGTCATCAGTTTTATTTATCAGTTTAAAAGCATTGGCTTTTCAGCTTTGAGATTTGGTTTGTTGCATTCTAAGTGAAAACAAAAGCTTTTTGGGCATGATCCAACAATGGGATTGCCTAATGTCATTTGACCATAGGGTTACCTTTCAACTTGACATCCTCAACAAATGAGCAGTGAAACACCCCTAGTTCTCAAAAATCTTCTTATCAATATTGCAGCAGGTCTGAGAAACAAGGTCTTTCAGCAGAGCACCATATTTCCAAACACTTGTGTTCTGAAAGTGCCCAAGACAGCTTTGCTAAGTATTATTTCTTATAAAAACCAACTGCAGAGCAACTGCACCCACCATTCGATTAATTTGCTTTGTCAATCATTCATTTCAAATAGCTCTCATGAGCGTTATAAGAATGAGCCCCCTTCTCCCCTTCCTGCCCACAGGCTTTGTTGTCATATGAAATTCTTTTTCATTTTGGATGTGCTTAAGAAATTTCTAAGTGCTATAATTAAACAGATAATATGACACAAACAAAAGCTGAGCCTGCCAAGTTCCAAGAAATCAAGAAGATGGCATCATTTGTACATGCTTGAAATTATGGAGCAGTGATTGCAACCTGAAGTGAGCATGCTATGCCAGTACAAACGAAAATCGGTACGTCCACATTTCTGACATGCTTGCTTCACAAAGTTCTATAGCCTGCCACCATGGAAATTTACTTGGCATGGGGTTTGGTTGCTTGGTCAAACAGTTGAAAATTAACACCATAAAGAAGCTTAGATGGGTGTGGGTTCAAGATCTTTATTCTAGGTGGAGCCATCCTTTGTAGGTCTCTGCAAATTACACCTTTGCATGTCTAATTGTGTAACATCAGGGACACTAGAGGCACGACTGAGATGGCCACCGTGAACAGACACAAGGTCAACTCTGCAAGCCTCATTTCAAAACTCTTTGAGAACCATAGCACTGATTTCAGTGTGTGTGCACCACTAAAACAAAGTTGTCGTCTTTCTGCTTTCCTCAAAACCAAAGGGCCGCTTGAAAACTCACATTATCAGTCTATGCCCCGGAGAAAGGGATTCCCAGGGAAAACAGGGAAAACCCTTCTGTGAAAATTTTCCATTATTTTCTGATACCTTTCCAATGAAATATTATAGGTGCCTCATGCTTTTATTCACATGTCAAATATGTAGTTCCCCACTGCCTCAAGGAAATGCTAAACTAAATACTGTGATACCTAGTGAGGAGTCACTGCAGAAGATGATTCCCTGTTTAATCATTTGTCACCCTCTGTAGAAAGGAGAAGACTTACGGTCTTTTTCTCTAACTTCCTTATTGCTTACTCTTTACCTGACTGGGTTCTGCAAAGAAAACTGCTTCTGACATAAAGTGAATGAGAAAGATTATTACATTAGCAGGAAAAAGGGAGGGAGTTCACAAGATGAACTCATGTGACAGATGAGCCCTCAGAACTGGAAAAAGCTGGTGCAAAGAAAACACCACTCTGGTTTCTAAAGCAATTGTTAACATTTTTTGTGACTTTTACAGAAATTTGAAAGTGAATTACAGATATCACTTTGATATGATTCACGTCCAGTTAGAATTTTTAATGATAAACATTGTCTTAGGTCTTTCAATTATTTTCTTAAGATATGTGTTACCAAATACATAATCACAGTTTTCAAGGACTGGACCAGCAGGTGGCTTTTTTCAACACAAAGATAATACATTTATTTAAAGGATGAATGTTTAATTTTTGAAACTCTATGGTAGAAAACCCCTGTGCAAGCGCCAATCTGTGTTTCCATTGAATAAAGTAAAAAGAGAGAATTTTTAATCAGAACAGGAATAAAAAAGCCAAAGCCTTTGTCTGTCCTTGAGGAAAGAAGAAAAAATAAAGATGCATTACCAGAAGGCTCCTCAGTGACGGTGGTGGACATAGCTCCCATGATGAAGCTGAAGGTCAGCTCTGAGAGGAGGCATTCAGGAGGCCAGTGGTGCGCAGTCAATTCCCCAGCTTGCCAGCAGAGGCATCCAGTGATATCGACAAAATCAAATAAATAGAAATTCTGTTTTTCAAACATTCTGTTATTCTAAGGTGGTTTGCAATTGTATCATAACATTTTGTCCAATTAAGTCTTGACAAACTTGTGAACTCTGGGAATCTTATAATCACAGACTATATTAGTTACTCAAAGCCAAGGAGTGCCAATGAAACTGTCCGCGCCAGCAAAGAGCAGTGAGAGTCTCACTAGGAGGGACAGGGTCAGCCCAAAGACTGGCACTATCAAGTGTCAAGCTTCAGAAGGAACAGGCACAAGTACGCCTCTTCCATGGAGAGAATAGAGCAGCAGCACTCCTAACAGTGGGCAGTGCCAAATCATCAAAGTCAGTAACTGCTAAAACTGGCACTTTGACATAGCATTTGCTCAGTGCTGGCTGACAAGGTGCAGTCTGGAGGTATGCCAGGAAAACAGGAAAGGTGGCTGTTGTTCCAGTGCAGGATGCTATTACACATAATTTGAAGACATGCAAGTACTTTGTGTTTATGCATACAGCGTGGCCATGGGATTCTTGAGTGTCCTATTTCTTTTGACACTCCTAATTAATACTTACAAAAAGTTCTGATGAGAAAAGTCAAAACACACCTACAGGGCTAAATTTAGACACAATTTTTTCTTTGACAGTGGAATTATATTTGGCCTATTTGAAAAAGAAAAATAATTAGATTAGGTTATAAATATGCTTCTAAGATGACTAACCATAAGGGTCACATTGGGAAATCAGTTATAGATATAACAGGACATCTGAAATGCCACAAACACCTGTTCTTTGATGAAAATATTTGTTTTATGTTTGAAAGATAAAAACGGAACCTTTTCACTTTTGCAGTTATCTTCCTTCGGTTATGATTTTGCTAACATATACTGCTTTTCTTACCAGTAAAGTAGCACCATACCCCCACCCCCCACCAAAAAAAAAAAAGGAGAAACATGTATGAAGAATGTGAGCCATAACTTGTGATAAATAGTATTAATGTTCAGGTCATGAAGCTAGATATTAAACCCTGCACATCCTCTTGACCTGATAGGATTATTCTCTCCAAGGGCTGAAAAGTGTTTCAACCTCAACATTCACTGAATAATTGGCTGTTATGTGGGAGAGTGATGCCAAGGTGAATAACCATAATCTGACTTGGATTCATTCTTATTTGGTGATTTTTAACTGTCTGGGGCTCAGATTCTAATGTCAGGCAAACCCAGCCATCCTGCTGATCCCTTCGTATTGCTGGAGTTTTGAAACTGACCAAACCTTAAACCTCATTTGCTTGTCCAAGTGGGCAATATCAAGATGCTCTGTTTTGGAAAAAAAAATTGCAAATGAATTGTCGCCGGTTGGCCACAAGGTTTTCAGGGTGAAGGAAGAGACGAGATGGGCTCCATGATCAGAAGGCTTGATTTATTAAGTTATGATATAAACATCTATTTAAACTATACTAAAAAGAAAAAGAAAGGGAGAGTTCCAGAAGCTGCTAGCTACCTAAGAATAGAAAGTAAAGAATGATCAACAAACCTTGCTCTCTCGGACTGTGTCCAAGAGAGCTCAGTTCTGGATTGGCCATTACCTCCAAACACTCAATCTGGGCCAATCCAGAACTGACCTGCTGCATTCCACAGAAGCAGATAACCTATTGTTTATGTCTGGCTGCTGAACTTCTCAGCTTCAGCAGTAAAATCCTAAGAGAGGATTTTTCAGAAAAGAAATGTCTGTGACAATGAATCAGTTGATAAAATAGCATTTAGGGATAAAGACAGTAGTCTTTTTAGTCCAAAGAGTATTTGGACAGCATAGGCCAAATGTATATAAATTAATCCCTTTATCTAATTCTAAGCCTTTAAAATGCCTATTACTTGTCTCAACTGTGGTCCTGATATAAACAACAGCTATCATAGTCTGTAGGAAGGTTTCTTGAATCTGGTGAAGGCCAGAATAGTGCATTCTATACAGCGCAATTGTCCTTGTTGTTGGAGAAGACAGCACTCAGAGGGGAGGGAGCAAAGAAGAGGATCTAGTGTTACTTTGCGACACAGGAGTGAAAATATCATTGCCACTTGCATGTCTTTGAAGTTTTATTTCTCATTTTACTAAAAATGCAACTCAAAGCTCCTTGGGACACAATTTGTTTCTTCAAGAAGCTTTTCTCACTGAGAAACGTTAATCAGATTGTTTCCTTTATAGAATTAGTAACCCAGATTCAACAGTTGGTCTTATCTCAGCCAGTTTGGTCTTCTGTTCTCTGCACCTCCGTCAAGAGCTTTGTCTTTACTATCACTGCTTCTGCATCTTGGTCTATCCTAGAAAATGTTACTGAGTACATGCAATATTCTTACATGGGACAAGTGCCACTGTTGGACAGAAGTCTGCCTAAATGACTATTCATAAATTCATGGAAGTCAGCATTGAATTCACTGGCAGAGATGTCTGTAAATTGAGCACTAGACTTCTCTAATGCATTTGGTTGTGGTCAGGCCTAAGATTGTAACATCTCTATCTACACAGACAAGGTGTGGCATCCAGGCTTGATAGCAGCCCAGCAAGCAATGGAAATCCTAATAAATGCCACAGTTTGAAATTGTTGACATGGTTTTGCAGAATCTAAAGGACTCACAAACAAGAAAGTTTATTTCTGTTTGATCTCCTGGAGGGCAGGCAGAGAACATTTCTGTTTGGAGGGAGGGACTGAAAGCCAAATGATTCTTTCACGGCTACTTTGCTGAACCTCTGGGAATCCCTTCAAGGACAAAACCAGACAATGTCACAGATAATGCCATTGGATCATCCAAGGATGAAGGAAGTGACATTACCTTCCACTGAACTATGCTCAAGTGCAAACCCAGAACAGGGGATTGTCTCTGTGAGTGGGTGAGCTCAGGTGAAGAAATGGCTGAAAGAAGACCATCCACGTAATGGAGTGAAGCAACTGAAGGACTTTTGTGCTCTCCTTCAGGCTCCACCTCGGTAAGAGCAGGAGAATAAATTGTGTCTTTTTATTACAAGTGTAATTACACTGGGGATATGGGACTGGAACATCTCCACATAGCCTTTTTAAACTCTCACACCTGAGGAACTTTGATGTATGCATGTCCATAGAAAATATTTTCCAATCACCAAAACTGCTCATTACTGTCCCACAAAGCACCTCTCAGGATCCATAAGGATTTCTGTGCAGGATCCAGTAAGAGCACACCTGCAAAAATATTCACAGATCAGCAAGTTTACAAAATCACAGAACAGCTTTGGTGAAGACATTGAAGACCAGTCCCACCACAGACCCCTGAGGGACACCACTCATGACTGATGTGGACATTGAGCAACTGACCACTACTAAATTAACGACTCCTGATTTTATATAGCAATTAACTAACAAAAGGATTAAGAATTTGTAGATGGTATTTACTCATCCCTTGCAATCAACTCTCTTGTTTATACAGTTCTAGCTGATTAAGTGATGAATGTGTGTATCCACAACACACAGCATCATTTGCTGGATGGGCCATTGATGAACAGGTTTTGACGCTGACTTTCACAGAAGTAGGTCTGAATCTTCCCAGCACTCTGTTTTGTTGCTGAGGTTTTCTGATCTCCTATTCTGTGGTAGCTCACACACTGGTCAAAGATAAAGCTCTCACAAGATGAGACAGCTTCAGACAGCAAGAAGAACTGGGAATCTCTTCCCCATGCTTCCAGGGAAATGTCTGGATGTAGAAATCTGGATGTAGAAATCCAAAAGCACATTGAGCCACAAGAGAGTGCAAGGATAACAAGACACTAAGAAAGCAGGAAATAATTCAGTTTAAAGTAATCTGAAATACCACCAGAGCAAATTTCAAAATCAGTATCTTCACTCATCAAAAGTCATCTTTATTGCTCATTTTGTCCCTTTGATTAGATTACTGACAATTCAGAAGCATGGCTTTGATTTATAATTCAATCCACTTGTCATCAATAGCAGGTCTGAAAATACATTTGCAAAAGGAAAGAGTCAATCAGATACAGAGGGCAAGCTGCCAAAAGGCTCCAGCTATTAATTCTGAGCAGAATTTGGTCTGATTTGATATTAAATAGCTGACTCACTAGTTTCCTAGCCTGCAAAGAAGATAGAAACTAATCATAGCTGAATCAGAGAATTATGAAAGTATTTTTAGAAAGAATTAATACCCTAATTCTTTTTCATGGTATTTATCAAACCTTCACCCATCTTGGGAGAACTGCTATCTCATTTATCATGTGATTTTAAAAGCCCTCTTAACATGAAGATAATTAGTTACAGTCATAACATCATCTTACTAGATATGAGGTATTCACAGGGATGCATTTCCATAAGGCAGTCAATTTTAGGGCACCTACATAAGCAACAGTAGGACAGAGCAGGTTCTTGAACTAGCAGCAATCTTTACCTGGAAAGCACATGGGATAACGTCTATGGATGCTGCACACTGTTTTAATCCAAAAAAATACAAGGATAGACTCCATCAGATACAAGGACTAAAATGTTTTAAACACTCTCTTGAAATCACAAATGACTGGATTACTTGGAGCCTTTTCTCTGCAGATTCACCTTGGTGTGTATCTCACTGGATTGTACCCTGTAGGCTTTCTCAGCCAGGCTGCCTTCATAAGTGTGTCTGGATTTACTACCAGGGGTAGTGGCACAATTGATAGCTCTGCTTTGAACTTTACCACAGACTTGCAACTTTCATCTTAGAACTGGGCATTTCTCAGGAAGATTGATTGTCACAACCTGGACTTAAGCACTTGGCTAATTGTTGTCTGGAGCCCTGCTGAGTTTCAATATTACTATTTGTCTTAAATTAAATTCCTTTTTTGTAAGAGTGTCAAATTAAATCAGATTAGTCTTTTCCAGTATAAACTTGTCAGAAACTAAAAAGTAGCTCCATTTCCACCTAGGCTTTTGTCAGTACAATAGAAAACTACATTTCAAGTGATGTATTTATACAAGTAAATTACATTACAACCTCAGTTTTTTATGTTTTAAGTGTCAAATTTAATCCCTGAACAAATTAGAAAGCCAATGTTTGTATTGTTTTCCTAAGTCACATGCAGATTTTATTACCACACATGAGTGGAGATAATACATTCAGCATTTCCTACACCCTAAGTAAAGCAATTAAATAATAAGTACTAATGACTGCATTCTTGTTGAAAATATATTTAGGTTTCTTAATTGAACAGATTCCTCTGTGACTTGAAAAATCTAGACTTCTTCTAAACAAAGTTTAGAGATAAGCCCAGAAGGAACCAGAGGCACGGTATGTTCTCATCATAATATACCAGAGAGAAAAAGAAAACAGCGCTCGAAAAGGCCATTAAAGATCTAAAATACATGAATCCCATTCTTAGAGCTCTGCCTAAACACAGACTACAAGGACAATGGAAACAAGACAAAAGCTGATAAGCGTTTACCTCATAACTGGTCTTTTTTCTCTTCCCAGTCTCTCTTCTCACACTTTAATTCCATCTCTGATGGGTTTTTTTTACTGTC